>NW_016161642.1:24086-30308 GCF_001687245.7 Rhagoletis zephyria
TTTTTTTATATAGAAAAGGCTCTATACTATACTTCTTAAAACCAGCTCAACACTTACCACATTTGTTCTACCCGGACGTAACCCTTTTTGAACTATCTAGAAACAGTTGTTGTATGAACTGTCTCAGAACCATCTAAGCCAGAGTCAGCTCAGAACAAGTTCAAAGTTCTGCAGAGGGCGACAGTTGAAAGCATTGATTTGGGATAGATGAAGAACCAGTACCGCCCCTTTTTAGGCGGTAGCTCAGCGCAAGTTTTGAACCAGTTTGATTTGCTGCAGGGTACATACATATTATCAAAGCGTAATATTTATGTACATATATACATATTTATGTACGTAGTACAAATATATAAATACATATGCACATACATACATAATGTTAGTTTATACATAGCTCTTTTGAATGCGGTGAATCCCCGCGTTAGCGAAAAAGCTGAACGCAAATATTTACGTCGGCGACAGTAGCCGGCATTAGGGTTGTTTTTTCTTGTATCAAGAACCTTAAAGTTGCATATCACATTTAGTTTGAATTTGAATTAAAAAATAGTAGGTTTTTTTCCTTTAAAAATCTTATATTTTTAATAAGATTCTAAGATAAGAGGCTATCTAAACTACTCCCATTGCTAGGTAATCGTTAAAATATTGTTTGGCAACCCAATGAATGGGGAATGGCCTATGTCGACTTGGGATGACAGCGATTAATTATTTGAGTCAAACCACGCCAACTGGGTCAATGAATTTTCATTGATTTTCTTTAAAGTGAAGACAATTGTGGGAATCTGTAGGTAATTATAGAACAAAAATACACTTTGGATGGTTTTTCGAATCGCACTTCGTTTTTGTTTTTTTTGGTATTATAAGAATATTGCAATTTTTGAGAGAAAAATTCGTAACTCGCGACCCATTCGATGAAATTTTTTTTGAGAGTTGCTGAAGCTTTTCCCTTTGCAATAGAAAGATTTGCAAAATAAAATTTGCAAAACAATTAATTCTTTAATAACAATAATTTAAACAATTGCAATTATTTAGATTTTCTTGGCCTGCGATTGCAGTGAAATTTTGGCACAATATACTCTAAAGTCTTGTTTTTAAGTTCCAAAAAGAAAAAAATGGTCTTTCCAATTTTGACAGTCGCTATCGATTTTTTTCTCACCTTTAAGCTTTGAGTATTATATTCATAAGTTGTAAATAAACATTGATGTTTCAAGTTATACGTTAAATAATGTACGTATTTTATGATGAATTCGGTAATATAAAATATATGCGTTCACTATAGTCAAATGACAAGAAATGCGGTTGGTCCAATTTCGCGATTTCATAACGTCCGATCAAACCATACATCAAGTCGACTCCGCTCATGTGTTTGTTGTACTCTCTTATAACATGCGTGTAGTTTATTTCAACATTTTGCTTCGTTTTGCTGATCCAACGCGTATCAGTAGTTACGTATAGAGTTGTCCATGTGCTTTGTCAACTATCCCAGAGGGAGGTACAAGTTTGTTTGTCTCGCCACAATACATTTACAATATCGGTATCAATTGTCGTGCCTTTTATTCTTCTGAATAACCCCTCTCAACTTTTTCCGCCTTAAATTTGCATCAGATGATAACTTTATATTCGATACACTAATTGTTTGCACTGTCCCGAAACTACACAATACAATAAACAATTGGGTATTATTATTGGGAAACTCCTGAAGAGAAGCAGAGTTTTCCGATCGAAAAATATTGATTTTCAAGAATTCTATACAATTTCTACGTCTAATAAAGTATTGAGATCATGGAGCATACATCATCCTTTAAGCATTTTGGACCATGTAACAATCATGTCTTAGATGTATGTCACTCGGTATTGCCAACTAAAGTGATAGTTTGCATTAATATTTTCAATGGAATATCTGTAAAAGAAGCTGAAACTAACTTTAGAGTCGACTTTGTTGCGACTATGAATATGCCCATTATTTCAACCCTTTGAATGGTTTGTTGATTCCAACAATTTTCGAATTGCTCTAATATTTATTTGTTATTAAAGACCATCTTAAACACTTCCAATTATTAATAAATTGCTGCAACAGCTCAACTTAAACTACTTTCAAACTTATTTGCATTTGAATCGTTAAGGAATATTTAGTCAACCGAGTTGAAAAGGGAAGAAAGAAGAATAGTATATGAAATGCTGAACAATAAGCTGAGTTAAGTTGACAAAAGTAGGAATTATCTTTGTGTAATAAAGTGAAGAGGAAGAAAAAGGTATGTACATATGTATGTATACAAATACCTGGGGTATGTTCAAAAGCAGTGAACTAAACGGATGAATGTAGGTAAAATAAATGGAAACAATGGAAAAAGGTGTGAAAGACATAATTTTCGACAGCCAAAATTTTATTTGCCTGCATTTTGTCATACCAACATACTTAGACCTATTTACTTTGTACAATTTATACACTTATGTAAGTTCCTGGGGTACAAATGTAAAAAAAAAACTCTAGATATGCTTCGAATATCCAATTGTCGAAAGGAGTTACTGTGGAAACTAACCGTTCAGTCAAGCATCTCGTGTTAAACAAACTGAAAACATGTGTTTGCTGTCAGTCGCCGCATACAAATAAGGACAGATATCATAAGCAAATAAACCTAATTCAAATGTTCGCAAAGCATTGAAGGACTTTTGAAGTGGAAATATCACTTCATTGAACAATGTACGTACATACATACATATTTGTAGTTAATTTTCTATTTGACAGGTTCCAAAGGGCTAATGATCGGGAAATCTTCGAATTATTGTCGTGCTTCGGCAGTACATAGGCAAAGCATTAGAGCTGATCAGGATCTTGTGCATATGATCTTGCATTTGTAAATTCACGACAATAAAATGCAAACCATTTCCATGGTAGGAGGCATAAAATTTGCAAATGCAATTCCAAATGTAAATCCAATACCATTTCCACAATATCCTGAACAGCCCTATTTTAAATAGAGTTCAGGCAAAGATACTAAACCGAAAAACGTTACTACATATTAGCAAATCAGGGAAGTATATCAGCAGTGAGATAGATGTTCAAGAACTTTATGACTTGCTTCAGGTTTTTTTTTTTTTTTAATAATCACAAAGTGAGACTTTCAGAAGGCCGAACAACCGGGAAAAAGACGTCGTTTTTAACAAGGAAGAACTATCAATCTTCAAGAAGAATAAGTTTGGAGCTAGGAGTAAATTTCCATTCATATTGAAAAACTATGAAGTCAAGTTGGTAAGTGGCCTTAAAGACCTGAAGTGTAGATGGTCCTATTTTACACTTACCTAAAGAAGAAGTTTAGCTATGGTCTAAATCTCTCAAAGAAGTGAAAAATAGTATTTTCCAAAATATGTCCGTATAGGTCGAGGCCAAAAAACTTCCCTAATTGTGTCTCTTCTCTGCGAGGTTGCGTCAGTTGTATATCCAGAGTGCAGACAAGTCCAGCTGCACTTGATGCGTCCGCTGTGTTAGTTAAGAAAGTGAGCGGTAGTTGTTGAAGTATTGAGAATTTTAAATGATTTCCAATTACATATATATTAAGGATCGTATGGAGGTTCGAACGTAAATCATAAACTACTTTCTTTATACAT
Organism: Rhagoletis zephyria; assembly: GCF_001687245.7. Classification (NCBI taxonomy): domain Eukaryota; kingdom Metazoa; phylum Arthropoda; class Insecta; order Diptera; family Tephritidae; genus Rhagoletis; species Rhagoletis zephyria. Next base: position 27,690 of record NW_016161642.1, read on the forward strand.
AGTTGATGAGAAAAGGAAAGGTTAATAAACGCGGTTGAAACACCTCGGACACCCCCGAGGTGAGTTAAAAATGGTGTCTTAACTCCACTATTTTAAGTTAGATCAGGCTCCGGGTGTATGAAATTTCCCAAGAATGATAGATTGCACATTCCTGTGGACATCGGCGTAGCTAGAATGAAATTTAGGGGGGGGGAGGGCTCGACCCAATTAAGCTGGCATTTCAGGGTACTATTTTACATATATATACTCGTACTCGGTTCTCTGGCTTCTTTTGCTTTGTGACAGTTTTACAGGTTTCAGCCCAGAAAAGTTGGGGAACGCAACTATTATTTGTCAACGTCGCCTTAAAGAAATACACCTCTGAAAACCACCACAATTCAACTTGTAAGAAAGACAACCCTGCGCAATTAGTCAAGCTGATGCAAGAAAGTTATAGCCGACTCGCGAACGTGGCGTGTTTGATTAACAACTTGTATTTAGTTAACTCTATAAACTACTTTAGTAGTATCTGTGGCAAATCATCGGTATTTGCGGAATGGGCACGGATTCTGGAGGCCCCAACCATTGCCAAAGTCCCCAGCATCATATACCAGGAGCGTATCCTAGAGGAGAACGGGAAGGCAATGCTATTTCTCTCTTCTTCAGAGTCGGAAGAGGACCAATCTCTTGCAGGGGATGTGGGTCGAGAAGCAACTCACTGACAACGTCCCTCCAATGACGGATGAAGACTAGACTCGGCAGATGACTACTGCGGAAATTAAACACTGCAAGATCCATCTGATCCGGGCCGTCATTGCCCTTGGCACTGTAGCCAATTCTCGTTCATAAGAGAGGGATCGAACCATTGTGATGAAATGTCTCTTCCAAGCTAACTGGAATTGGCCAAAGGCTTTGTGTTTACAGTGGCAATTACGAATGGGAAAGCGGATCACGTGCCGTGAGATCATAGTATAATTCGCTCTGCGAAGAAGGTCTCTTATAAAGAATAATGCTGCCGGATTGAAACCTTGAGTCAAACGGCCAGACTGGTAAAAGTTCTGAAGACGGACCAAACCAAAAAGCTGCGTTCTCTCAAGGGGCCTGAAGTCTCTTTAACGGAAACTAGGATTGAACAGTCTCTGTTCTCCTAGAGACTCACTTTCCTGGGAATCAGGGAATGGGTACGCCTTCCTCTCCCTCCACTGGTGAGGTCAAAGTATAACTGGTTTGTTGCCAGAACTGTGGCTAATGAAGATGCCCTAAGATATGCTTTTGAGTAGCACCAGCTTTTGAAAAAAGGCCCTCAGCAGGCACCGAGATACCAACTAAATGACAGTATTTTTACGAAAATCTGTAAAGTTGACCAACTTGCCTACACACGGCTTATTTTCAACCAACTTCTAGCATTTTACTAACTGGTTCGCCGATATATCAACGCGTGTAGGGCATTTCGAGTTGCCACACTTAGGGCCGGTTACTCAATGTCTGGTTAACACTAATCTCCGGTTAAACATAGTTATCGACGTTCCCTGTTGTATGATGTTTAACCGCAGATTAGTGTTAACCAGACATTGAGTAACCGGCCCTTAGTTTTTTAGCTTTTAAAATGGGCTTACATGCACCACTATTTACACCAGGTGCATTTTTTTGGAAAACGAACGACAAAAGAACGCTAAACTCGGGTAAAATTTCCTTTTATGTAGATACTTGTAACCGTATTGGTATCTGGCGAGAAACATGTGATTAGTTAGATTTCCCTCTCCACTTTCCCATTAACACTTCATAATAGAACAGTTTTTTCACTTAACAACACTACCCTTCAGGTCGCGTATTTTTTAAACGACCTGTTATTTCGTCATTTAATCGAGTGTTCTTTTGTACTCGGTTCCAAAAGGATGCACCTACCATTGTATGCCCTGAACTTGATCAATTCTTGCGGCTGTTTGCAGATTTTAGACAACTACAGAATTCATATTTGAAAATATTTTTACGATTATTTTACAATTAATCGACTAATAATCGAATAAGGAAACACAAAACTGCGATACAGTTAAATCGTAAATTGGACAAAATAATCGATTAATTTAATCAAATGAGTCAAACCACGCCACACTGGGTCAATGAATTTTCATTGATTTTCTGGAAAGTGAAGACAATTGTGGGAATCTGTAGGTAATTATAGAACAAAAATACACTTTGGATGGTTTTTCGAAATTGCACTTCGTTTCTGGTTTTTTTTTTGGTATTATAAGAATATTGCAATTTTTGAGAGAAAAATTCGTAACTCGCGACCCATTCGATGAAATTCGATGAAATTTTTTTTGAGAGTTGCTGAAGCTTTTCTCTTTACAATAGAAAGATTTGCAGAATAAAATTTGCAAAACAATGAATTCTTTAATAACAATAATTTAAACAATTGCAATTATTTAGATCTTCTAGGCCTGCGATTGCAGTGAAATTTTGGCACAATATACTCTAAACTCTTGTTTTTAAGTTCCAAAAAGAAAAAAATGGTCTTTCCAATTTTGACAGTCGCTATCGACTTTTTTCTCACCTTTAAGCCTTGAGTAAATAGCTATTTTCATATAAGCTTGTGTGAGTGATAGCATTTTTATGTTATTTAATGAATAATTATACAAG
>NW_016161642.1:30333-49585 GCF_001687245.7 Rhagoletis zephyria
GAACTTACATAAGTGTATAAATTGTACAAAGTAAATAGGTCTAAGTATGTTGGTATGACAAAATGCAGGCAAATAAAATTTTGGCTGTCGAAAATTATGTCTTTCACACCTTTTTCCATTGTTTCCATTTATTTTACCTACATTCATCCGTTTAGTTCACTGCTTTTGAACATACCCCAGGTATTTGTATACATACATATGTACATACCTTTTTCTTCCTCTTCACTTTATTACAACAAAGATAATTCCTACTTTTGTCAACTTAACTCAGCTTATTGTTCGCATTTCATTACTACATATTCTTCTTTCTTCCCTTTTCAACTCGGTTGACTAAATATTCCTTAACTATTCAAATGCAAATAAGTTTGAAAGTAGTTTAAGTTGAGCTGTTGCAGCAATTTATTAATAATTGGAAGTGTTTAAGATGGTCTTAATAACAAATAAATATTAGAGCAATTCGAAAATTGTTGGATCAACAAACCATTCAAAGGGTTGAAATAATGGGCATATTCATAGTCGCAACAAAGTCGACTCTAAAGTTAGTTTCAGCTTCTTTTACAGATATTCCATTGAAAATTATGTCAAAAAGATGCAACTAACTTTACATTCCACTTTATGTTGGCTTGAATATGCCCCGATGTGTACATACATCTAAGTGTGTACATATGTATGTATGTTCACTAGGGTGGTCCAAAAATGCATGTGAAAAAGCGAAGTCGAAATTTGTATGCTCTCACTCTTTAGACTTCTTCTTTACCAAAAAATTTACCCCTTTTTTAATTTGAAAAGAACTTTTCGTAGAAATTGTATAGAATTCTTGAAAATCAATATTTTTCGATCGGAAAACTCTGCTTCTCTTCAGGAGTTTCCCAATAATAATACCCAATTGTTTATTGTATTGTATAGTTTCGGGACAGTGCAAACAATTAGTGTATCGAATATAAAGTTATCATCTGATGCAAATTTAAGGCGGAAAAAGTTGAGAGGGGTTATTCAGAAGAATAAACAGGCACGACAATTGATACCGATATTGTAAATGTATTGTGGCGAGACAAACAAACTTGTAGGCTCTTTTTCCCTACTTGGGTATACAGAATTTCTTGACAAAGCACATGGACAACTCTATACGTAACTACTGATACGCGTTGGATCAGCAAAACGAAGCAAAATGTTGAAATAAACTACACGCATGTTATAAGAGAGTACAACAAACACATGAGCGGAGTCGACTTGATGTATGGTTTGATCGGACGTTATGAAATCGCGAAATTGGACCAACCGCATTTCTTGTCATTTGACTATAGTGAACGCATATATTTTATATTACCGAATTCATCATAACACAAATAAATTACGTCCACAATAATGAAACGTGGCCGACTTTAATATAATACTCCTTCAGCTAAACCAAAATGAACAAACCTTTCAACCGTAAATGTTCATAATGATCAATTTGGGAATCGGTGTACTTTTTGGACCGATCTGGTAAAAAATGTGCCAAAGGCCTGGTTGCCAGTCAGAGAAGCAAAATTTGTGCAAAATTTCATAATAATCTATGCAATTCACCAACCAAAAAATATTTTTCTCAATTTTCACAACAAGCCTTAGCATAACTAATATTAAAAGTTTATACCATTTGATAAAAAAATGATTTCAATCCGTAACGCGTTGTTGTAAAAATTATGTACGTACATATGTCGCTTGAATTGCCAGGAATACGCCCAACCCGTAAGAGTCAAACGGGTACTCAAATAAATTAACATCAGATTCGTATTTACCATCCGTATATTATTATGAAATCAAACAAAATATGTAGCATTAGAGGGTTAAATTGTGTTTCTGCATCGATTTACTCGTTTGTCTTCATGTTGGAGAACAGGATATTTCAAATCAGAGGAAAAAAATATCTCCTTTAGAGCTTCCTAAATTTCTTTCGCCTGATATTTCATGACTTTAATCATGTGGTGTTTGTTTCCCCAACGAGTTGTGCATAATGGTTCGACGGTGAGATTTGGGACATGATTTTTGAAAATGGTCCATCTATGGCTATTTAAACAAAAACATATGTAAGTCAAAGTAAAAAGTCTTAGAGCCGCGCCACATACAGCTTTCACGTTGCTTCGCTTTGACGTGGCTTCGCGATTTTTTGTTACTTCACGAAGGGAACTCATTTTTCAACAAAAATAACAGCAAGATGACGCTGGAGTTGTATACACTTCGTAGGGTAAATCAGGAAGTGGCAGCCAAAATGTGACCACCTTAGCATCGCGAAGACTGGGCTGAGATGATTCGACCTCATCGTCCTCTTGGCAAATGCTACAGGGGGAATTAATTAAGATTTCTAACGTTACTGTATGAATACCAATCTCCAGTCACACCGTCTCTCCCAGTCATCGCTTCAGGAGATTTAGTTAGAAACGATGTTACTGGAGCCATTTCGAAGGCTAAGTAAAATGTATGATTAGATGCAAAACTCACCAGAGTTTCCAGTTTTTTAGCCAGGTTTCCCTGAGCTAATGACAGTTGAATCCGAGACAATTCGGCCTGCAATATCTACAAAATAGACTGCTCCCCCACAGCGGTGCGCGACGCTTTTCTAGCCCTCTCCTCAATGTGTGTCTTCCCCGATAGCTTCTTATTAAATATCAGGCCTTAGTACTTGAACCTGTGGGATAGCTTCATGTGGACACTTCCTATCAAGGGAAGAGCGACATCGGGTATCTTCTACTTCTTGGTAAGCAAGGCCAGTTCCGTCTCACTGGGGTTGACGGCAAGGTCGCCCACCTAGTTACCAAGTTGTTATCTTGAGTCAGATCAAACAGGATATCCAAAAATCGTCCCCTAGCCATAATAGCCACATCATATGCGTAGGCGATCACCCGATATATGCCTACTGCATAATCTTTATGAGTGAAGGCTTATTCTATCCATTCTAATTAGGTATGTAGGTCGGTATCCGAACGGCCTTTGCAATATTGAACTCTGGAACGATAGCCACAAGGAACTGCGTTACTTATGATCAAGTCCATCAGTGTCTCCAACTTTTTTAGCACAACGAAGAGAGACTGATAGGTCTAAAGTCCTTGGTGGAAGCATGAGAGCCCTTACCGGTCTTCGGGATGAATGAAATGCCGACGACCTTCCAAGTCTTGAGGATGTCCTCGGTCCTATCGCAGTTCGCCTAAATAAGAGTCAGACGATCGCCTAGCAGGTGGGAGAGGTAGGTGAAAGCCTCTTGCGTTGCCCCAACAGAGGCTTCTCATGGGAAAGGCTTGTAAGGAAAACGAGCATCAAGAAGAAACTTTTGCGACTCCTCTCTGCTCATTGTTTGATTCGATTTTCACGCATCGTCTGCCATAGACGCTTTCTTGAGAACATTAAGTATTTATCAGATAATGGTGTAGGGAACAGTAAAGCTAACCTAAACAGAACTAAAGAATTTTGTGACTTTTAGTCTCTTCGCCTTCCCATTTCATACTCCATTGTTCGGCTGTGGCTTCTCGTTCGATCGTCTTCCACTTACAGTTGCGACCTTATATTCCATTCGCATTTTTCGCATAAAACGATTTTATTGCAACATTTACATATTAAAACCTGCGTATACATTTATTAAACCACATTCTGCGGCAAACGGAAAGCCAGCCAACTGATTCTAGCCACCAAACCAACCAGCAATAAAAGTGCATAAATGTTTTCGAGCAGCTACTTAGGCTTCGTGACTACTCGTGTTTTTTACGCGCGTGCACGCAATGTGCGCACCAGCAGCTACGCTGTGCAACTTGCCACCTGCCATCGCCACCAGCGGCTGTCTGCTGCGCTCAGCATCATACCACGAATACCACTAATGCGTGTGTGTGATTGTGGAAGCGCGTGCCATTCGATTTGATGTTGCATGGCTTGCGTTTATGAGTGCACGTTGCATTTTTATTGGTAATTTCTGGGTTTTTACTTATTTCTTATTGTGCTTAGTTGAAAGAATAGCACGTCTTGTGGCCACACCACTTCGCGCCACTTAAAAGTATATACGAATGTAAACTTCTCTAAGTGCTTGGCCGAACTTCTTCTGCAATTTGTGGTGTCCGTTTTGACGTTGTCATACAAATGCAGGGACCTGCTGTTTTACCCGGCCGCCGAAAAGCAAATGGATTTTGTAAGAAGCTTTTTCCAGGCATAAAGGCACTCGGAGGTCTGCCATTGCCTCCCAAGGGGCGACTGCTGTTTAGAAAAATCGGTAAATTTTTGTGGATGTTGCTCTGGCCAAGGTTCTAACCTTAGTCCCTCGGAGTGGTAAAAGGCACCTCTAACCACTCGGCTATAGCGGCCGAATCTCTCGCCACTAGCTGTTGGTAAANGGTAAATTTTTGTGGATGTTGCTCTGGCCAAGGTTCTAACCTTAGTCCCTCGGAGTGGTAAAAGGCACCTATAACCACTCGGCTATAGCGGCCGAATCTCTCGCCACTAGCTGTTGGTAAACTTGAAATCGTCACTGTTCTATCGTTCTAAGCAGCGCGCCAGTTGTTGCTATTAAAAATAAACGGCATCGCCCATTTAAGGATTGCGCATGCGTTGCATTTGGCTTGATTTTTATTGCAGCATCACTATTCCATTTGGTGCATAGCTGGATGCTTCTCTATGTAACTGCGTACATACGTATACTGAAATGTTGTGAACCCTTCGGTGCGTTGGGCGCGCATGCGTGATATGTTCCTGTCAGCTTAGATTACAACGCAAAGATAGATACGTACAAATGTAGCTGGTTTCCTGGACAGATGCCAAGATGTACGGCCGTTTGGCCGTAAGAGCTATTCGTTCCACCAAGGCTGTTTATGCACATTTATTGATGCATACATATGTTCATACATCCTTACTTACCCATTCCAAATCTCCTTTTCGTTTTATTTCATTCCGAAATAAATAGTTCTTTGTGGAAATTGATTTACTTTTGCTTTTGCAACTTCTCATCTTATCTGTGCATTGTAAACGTTTCGCGCTAATTTAACACGTGGCATGTTTATGATTGTAAGCAACGCGCAAAGCGGCAACGAATTTAAAATGTATTGAAATAAGTACTGCCAGACAAACGACTTTTTTTTGCGAAAATAACTATAAGAAGATGTGCGCACTCAATGGTTTTATGCATAGAATGCAAGAGTTTTACCGAATCTTCGGAGGCCTCGAACTTATTTTTAATGGAATGAAACTATAAGCATCTAAATTGGCTTCATCAGTTCCGTGCCGCAGCCGAGAACCCATTAAACGTTGGTTTCGAAATTTGATATATGAAAAAGGTAGCTAGTTAGTAAGACTCCCTTGGTTTTATACCTAAATGTTTGTGCTTTTCGAGGTAAGACATATGATGAACTCCAGACTCTCCAATACTAGGTCAGTTCTTATCCGAGATAGAAAGTCCTTGAAGCAGTAGTGGACCCCCGTGCCTGATTCGTTTCTCTTGTTTTGCATGGAATGGCAAAAATTTATAGAATTCTGACTCAGGTTGTTTTATTTAGAATGGCGAAGTTGAGATACTGCAGACAACAATGTTTATTTCCTGTGTTCGACTATCATAAGTACATATGTTGCTTTGGAAAAAACTTTCTCGTGAGCCTTTAGTCGGCAGGGCTATTGGAAGTTGACTCTAACATTCTCGTTCTTCATTCTGTTTTCAACTGGCAAGGCCATTGGAAGTTTCTCAATTTACCTTAGTTGCTTTGGAAACAAGCATTCTCTTTTGGTCTAATTGAAAAGGCCCTTCCTGTAAGCGTTCCTTTAGAAACGTGCTTGCCTTTTGTACTCGACGATGGAATGTAGAGTCTTTAATGGTGGAGTTCAGCACCGAGCTAAGGCTAAAGTAAATTCCTAGCGTGCCCACCAGATTGTCCTCCGGCTAGTAGAATACGAAAGCAGCACAACGACTCTAACTTTTTATCAAGTACATAGAAGTATTAAGGTGACTGGACTTCGTTTTGTAAAGAGTGAGCGGAAGTAATTACGAACGTCGCCAAGCCGAAGGTGCCTGAGGAGACTAGTCGATCATTTTTAAGGGAAAAAAGTGCGAATGACTAAGCAAGTCGGTCGGGCCAGAAATGTAATCTGAACACATCATCAGCGTAAACCTAATATTTGTATATGTAGTCTACAAGCCGTCGTTGAGAAAGGGTATAAAACAAATCAACAACGCAGCTTTAAGAAGTTACTTTGCGTATGAAAAAGTTCTTGCTTAATGTTAAGAACCAATGTCCTCACAGGCTTTGTGTCCGCTATAAATTGGTATTATTGTTGCTAATCTTGACCCACGCCATTAAAGCTGGTAACCTGTGAACCGGCAAATGTATCCAAGGTCTTAGAGAAGTACCAGGATCTTAAAAAATAAAAACGTGTAACTAGGCGTAATACTTAAGGTTGGCATAAGAGAATGGTAGTCATTGCGCAAAGTTTTAATAAATGTATCCAACAGGGTAAGCAGTGCCCGCTTTTTTTCTTAACAGCGGTTGCCCCTTGGCTGGCAATGACAAACCGCCGAGTGTATTTCTGCCATGAAAAACAGCTTCTCATAAAAATACAATCGCCGTTCGGAGGCGGCGTAAAACTTTAGGTCCCTCTCCTTTGTGTGACAACATCAAGGCGCACGCCACAAATCGGAGGAGAAGCTCGGCCAAACACTAACATATGTGTAAGCGCCAATGCATTGTTATTATTGTCTATCAGGGATTCTTTCCTAACGAATGAAAAATTCAAAGGCTTATGAAGTTCTAGACCCGGACAAGTGACAGGATGAGCCACGCTATGGAACTGGAAGCACGAATCGCGGTGATAAGAAGAGGTAACCTTTTTTGGTAATACAATTTTCCGGCTAAAATGGCTTTAGGAGATATTTGAAATTTCTGGCCCTACATGTGGCCTACTACATTTAACTATGTACGAGCGTGAATATGTAAATTATTCTTTGATTTGAGTCGAATTTTTACTCCACACTCCCAGAAATGACCGTATGAAAAGGTACAGGAGACGTAGATTCATGTAAAGAAACTTATTCCATTCTTCATATTTTTGTATTTGTGCTTTAAAGTCGACCTGATTGCTATTTTCAGGTTTCCAAAGAAGTTGTAAACTGGCATCAATCTCTCAATTAGAAGGCTGATACACTTAATTTGGTTTCCAAGCCATTGGAAAATTTTCGAAACTGCATAGTTCGTTAGCTGGTCCCGGAATGAAATCGACCGATACTGGAATCCACGACTGTAATTATAGAGCATTTCATCAGATTACTTCGTATAATTAAGTGCCCTGCTAGTGAAGCCTCTGCCCGGGTGACAGGTAATAAGATCAACGGAAATAAGGTCACCCTGGTGCGAAATAAAGTCAATTGACATTATTACCTTTTTAAAAACGAAATAAAATCCATTGACATTATTTCTCTTTCAAACATTAAATTTGTTTAGCTTCGCGGCGGCCTTCGTCGGCGCGCACACCACGTCACGCTACGCCGCGGCCCCCCCTTCCCCGTCTCCCGCCATGCTGTAACGCAGGTAGATTTATTTTTTGTATGCGTTAAAATAAAATTGTTATATATTTTAAACATCGAGGGCTTATATTCAGTAAAATACCCTCTATCTGCACAATTTTCACAAAGATGAGATTCTGATATAGAAATCCAACTAAGCTTTAGCTGTCATCAGTGATATTAATGCTACCTTATATAACGACAGGTAATAAGTCCCAGATGGTTTCTAAAATCACAAATTAGTTTTTGTGCAAATTGCAGATAGATGGTATTAATGAATTTAAGCCCTCGATATTTCACATTTTTATATTTGTAAGTTAAATTTCGTTGATGCTGCCAAAAACCTGGGCGTGACTTTCAACAGAACATTAACATGGAAGAACCACATTTTAACAGTAATAGGCAAAGTGTAAGGAATGTTGCGCTCCTTATGGATTACCCAGTACTTTACACCTATTAAAGTCAGACTGCTCTTAGCCAAGACATACTTGCTACCAACCATGCTTTATGGTTGCGAACTGTATGCTAATTGCGATACTACGTGCAACAGAAAGCTCAATGTCTTATTTAATAATATTGCCCGATATATTTTTGGTATTAAGCGCAGAGATCACATGTCCGAACATGCTATAAGAATATATTCAATCTCCTTTAATAACTATTTGAAACTCAAGGTTCTAAGACAACTACATAAAATATTGGTAAACCAACATAAAATATTGGAGATCAGGGGCGTAAAAAGCACATTGCACTTCAGAAGGGAACTAATGCGATTTTTTACAGAATGATTACTCAAGTGTGTACATATATCATCTGTCAGTTACTCCTTTATTCATCTCTGATTTTTCACTACCTTTTCCTTTTTATCAATTCAGTAATTTCTCCCTATTAAATATTTCCTTTCCCAGGCTTTTGTAATTACTTAATTTTTTATATTTATTATTATTACGCCCTAGTTATGTAAGTCTTTAATGTATTTGTATAGGTCATTTAAAAATTTGTCCATTTGGTTTAATGTTATATAATAATTAAGTATCAAACACTCGAAATATAACTCATGGTTTTTGTGTTTGTATTACAATAATAAATAAATAAAGTAAAAATAATAGTGTTCGCTTTATTTTTGTGGAAACGAAACATGTTTGCAAGTTATGGATCATTTCTACACTCTTTCTTCAAATATTTATCGTATTCCAGCTGTGCGCAGGCGTTTAGTTTTTCGCATCGTGTTTTTAGATATTCGTAATTTAAATTTTTCTGATAAAATCAATTGGTGGTAGTTCATGATTGTGTGTGGATTAATATCACAACACTGAGGATTTGGCAAAAACCTTTTTCATCTATTAAAAAACAACACGTACGGGGCAATGTTTATTGTAAGAACAACATTTTTTTCTATGAATCGACATACTTTAAGCATTGTTGACGCTATTTCCATTTGAATGAGGAAATAGCGTCAATGACTTTATTTCCAAATTTTTGTTGACTTTATTTCGCTTTTGAAAAGGTAATAATGTCGACTATTACAGGTGGGAATAGCTCCTTATTTCCATTGACCTTATTACCTGTCACCTCTCGCCCGACTTCCTTAGCTTTTTATGAAATCCTCATTGTATTAAACCCACCTGTGTGAAGAGGAAAGGACCATCCTACAACTCTCCTGCCAGTTGACCTGAGCGCGGAGATTTCTTTGAAGAGACTACCAAATTTAATTCTATATATAAGAACCAACAATCTAATGATTTGCCTTTACAAGAAAACCCGTGGTGATTCGCCAGAAAGTTTCCTCTGATTGTTTGCGCATTTGAAAACCACTCTCGTGCATTATGCAGGCCTACAGCGACAAACAGCATACGGAGGCGAGCCATATTTATTTATGACTACTCACTCATATGAATGTATGTACGTATTTTGCTGCCGGCATGTTGAGTTACGAAGCGATGTGATGAAGTTGATTAGCGCGTCTAATTACTAAATCTAATGAACACATCTTGCCACACATGAGCTGAAGTGACGGCTGCAGCACCGGAAGATGCCGAATACTGACAGATGGTTACCAATAGCCGATTGTCAGACAGCAAATGACTTAGTCAAGTGGAATTTTTAATCTATTTTGCTAATTGCAAAGTTTACTTCGAAAATACAAAAAAAAAAAATGTGTGCCATACATATGTGCATGGAAGTAGAGTAGTAGAGAATTCAAAACATTACGAAAGTTGTTGCTACTTAGCTGTTAAATACGTTAGTAATTCAGTAGCCAATTCAACCGAATGGCAATTCAACAGATTTTGAATGCACTTCTCGAAAACTAAAGAGCAAAGGCAAGACGAACGAGCCGCAAAAATGTGGAGAGCACGACATTGGTGTCAACAAGTTGGTAATGAAGGTGCAGCAGCTGCATTGAAGTTCCATATTATTAAATTGTCGGAGCGCTGCGGAAAGCAGAAGAAGAGATTTTAGTTTAGTAGAGTAGATCCAAGCTGACGGAGAGTCACAGTTGCCTTTAGAAGCGGAGTTGCTAGGATTCAGAAATTCCAACGACAACTGAAGTAATATGCTTTGCAATAAAAGCCAATTACAATTTAATGACTTTTGAGGCGAAATGCGAACAGCGCAAACAAAAATTAGCGAAACAAAGCATATTTATAACGATATTTAACGCTAATGGGTTATGCAAGTTAATAGCGTACATGCGTGGTAAATGTCTGCTTCATTTCATTGCAACTTACTTCATCTTCATTTATATGTATTAGGCAATGTTTTATAGATAAAAATAAAAAAGTTGGTATACAGGAAACTGTCGGATCCATAAAGTCTATTGTATTTAATAGCAAGAAAAATTTAAATACCTTAAGAGTCTCCAAAGAAAAGCGAAACATTTAAAGCAGCCGAAAAATAAACAAGTAATTTCGAAGCAAAAAACAAAACCGACTTCAATTCAACTGTGAGGTAACACCTTTCCTTTAAAATAGAAATCGGTTAACGTGGTTCAAAGTTATGCGGTAACATACATTAAAAAAATTAACATATTCCGACGAATTGATAACCTTCTCCTTTCTGTGAAGCTCACATCCAGAAGAACCGAAAATCGGCTCCGGAAGAACCGGAAAATGGACTCAGAATAACCGAAAATATAAGTAAAAAGAACTGAAAATCCTTTCCGAAAGAACCGAATCTTACAGAACCCGAAAATCGGCACGAAGCGAACATTGCACTACTGTCAAACAATTTATTGTTTTGGCATCAAGTCTAAATATGAAAATATCAACTCGAAATTCAGGTTTAGATATCATAAACCTTCATAGATCTAAAGTGAGCTAACCCAAAATTCAGATGAGGAAATATAGCTATTTGTGATCCACGACACATTCAACGCAATTAGTACAAAAACAGGTAAACCCGCTCTTAGAAGAAACTAGTTTTTCCTAGGCTAAACTAGTTCTACCTAAATCCAATACATCCGTCCAATGCGGAAACAAGTTGGATGCAATAATATTGTGGCCTGCGTACCTGGAGCGGACTGATGAGCGTTATTTTTTTGAAGGGCGGCCGAAGGCCGTCTACGCGGAAGGTGTTCTGCGCAAAAATACTGTGGCCCCTGATCTAGTTTAGCCTAGGCAAAACTAGTTTGTCCTAAGATCGGGTTTGGCCGGTAATAAGAAAACGTTTTGAGGTTGATATTTAAAGGATTATATAATTGAAGATGAATTTATTGAATTCAATGCCATGTACAAACGAGTTCAGACTATTAAAAGGTTAACAATATATGCAATTTTAAACGAATAATGAGAAGATGTAATTTAAGATGTTGATACTCGGGCGGTTAAGAATCGAGTGAGTTGGTTTGCTAACTTTAGCCAGTACGGATTTCGGGTTGCCACTTGAGTTTTGCAATATAGCACCCGCCTTGCCACGTAGATCAGTTACTCCGAAAATTGGATAAGATCCATGTCTTCAACACATATGCATATTATAATGATTAAGAATCCAATATTTGCATTCATTGGAAGTAAGTTCTGTGCATTGATTAATACATACAAGAAAATTGTCCTATTTTTTTTTTTAGTTGATGAAAAAAACTTGAGAGGGTACATGAGAAGGGCTTTTCTGCGCTTGGTATGAATAANAACACATATGCATATTATAATGATTAAGAATCCAATATTTGCATTCATTGGAAGTAAGTTCTGTGCATTGATTAATACATACAAGAAAATTGTCCTATTTTTTTTTTTGAGTTGATGAAAAGAAACTTGAGAGGGTACATGAGAAGGGCTTTTCTGCGCTTGGTATGAATAACTAGCCGAATTTCGCCAAGAAGAGAGGCAAACGTTTTGATACCCAAAACCGATTTCCATCTTTTGGCTTTCCCTGATATTTTCAGCAGTAGTCGAAAGCAATATTACTCTTAGCTTGCCATCAAGGAGTGTTGCATAACGGATGCCGTGTAACTAATTACTTATTTCTTCTTAAAAAGTACCTGACCAACTTCTTATTGAAGAGGAGAGCATTTAATAAAAGAAAAACAAAACATCAAAAATATTTTCCATCGCTTAATTATGCAGCGTAATAATAACAACAACCATCACAACTCATTAGATCATAATCGTCTAGGCCTGCAAGAAAAGCATTTGCAAAATAGTGCAAGACTAAACGTATGGGCAAATGGACAAGTTCGTCGACGTGACTTCGATGGCACTGCTTAAAAAATAGGAACAATAAACCGAAAAGCCATTTAGTCACAACATACGGCTAATGGATCGGCTGTTGGACGTCTGACTGTCCTAGATAATGCAATGCCTTGCATCGCTTTTTAGTGCAGTGTGCTTTTTATTACCCTACCTTCGTTGCTGTTGCTGGCGTGGTAAACTGGCGCGTCAGCAACCAAGCGGTGGCAATATTTATGGTAATGGTGTTACTGCAGCCGCCGTGTTGTTGCGACAATCAAAAATAAATGAAATGAAATAAACTGAAACAACTAAATAAAAGACAAGCAAATCAACCAACTCGTGCGCTTCATTATTGGCATTTGGCCAGCAATCGGTGTTATGCCCGTCGCGTCTGCGCAATGTGCATTCGTTCAAGGTGCAACAGACACACCGAGTGCGCACAAGCCAAGTGCTGAGATTGCTGCTGCGTCATGTCGACGACGTTTGCTTAATTTATTACCTTCACTAGAAAATTGCTGAATGCATGGCGTCTTTGACGCTACACCACCGGTGCAAGAAGGTAGTGCGTGTTGTATTGGCAATGAGATCGACCGATGTTTTTCAAGATAATGAGTCGATGCGTCATGGCGGATGTTAGATATACATATGTATGTTGCAAGATGTGTTGTTTTGCTTGTATGTAGGTAGTTTTAGCGCTTAAAAACAAGTAAAATTTTTTGTGGAAAAATCTATGCATTCGAGAGATGTACTCTGGAATTACGAGGTAAATTTTTGATAATAACTTCATCGGTCTGGAAAATGGTTGTGACATCTGAATCGGCGGTTGTACAGTGGATCCTTTGGAATGGAAGTCCCGAATAACCACACGTATCTAATGTACTTCACCGACACTGGATTTGTTGTCGTTACCAATCTCCACCAATTAGCTACCTTTTTCCTTTCTTCTTCGCACTAATACGATGATAGCGATAAATTGGCAGACAGCTCCTTTTATGACAGAATAAGCTATCATCGTTTAACTAATTCAGTCGAAGAGCTCAGACGAACACCAAAAATTCAGCCTCAAATAGAGGGACAAGCCTACACAAAAAAAAAAAAAAACATTAAGTCTATGCCACGGCTAAGCTCCAATTGGCATNAATCATCGTTTAACTAATTCAGTCGAAGAGCTCAGACGAACACCAAAAATTCAGCCTCGAATAGAGGGACAAGCCTACACAAAAAAAAAAAAAAACATTAAGTCTATGCCACGGCTAAGCTCCAATTGGCATTTTCGAGCATGCTTTACTGCTTGACTGGGCCTTCACGGCGAATAATTTCATTCCATATTAAGCAACGATCTTCGTGTTGCAAAATCTATGCGATATTTCCACTGACAATAATTTGGACCTGGAGAAAACTTTTTAACCAGGCATGGACTCTGAGCTTTTATCCTACTTCTTCGCATTTGAGTGGTCAAAATATTACATAAATAAATTCCAAGGTTTCTAACAGTACTCTTCACAAGAGAAAGCACCGGACGATATTTTGGGTAGATCGTGGAGGTAGAAAGATACAGGCTTTCGAACTCCGTTACAAAACAAATCGGTTTTAAAATTCCAGGTAGAAATGCTAGACCAGGAAGTCTGAACAAAGAGATTTTCTCACTCCGAGTCCAGATACGTATATTGTTACACAGACGGCTCAAAAATACGCGGATCTGCAGATTCGGACATGTATGAATAATGTGACCAACTATTTCATAGCTCAAAGAAGTACAAGACCTGAGAACAAAAAATATTGTGAAAATAATGAAAAAATGGTAAAAGCAGAATATACAACAACATTGACAGTGTACCAAATCCAACAAATCGAATTTTTTAATTAACAAGTAAAGAAGTATAAGTTGAAATGGATTAAATATAGTTATTTCACCTTTTTTTAAACTATGTACATGAAAAGCTGGGGATTTCTTCCGATTTCAAACATTTTCGATAATATGCTCAATTAGACTTATTGATATATTTAAATAAATTAACTGGGCATGGTGGAAATCGATAAAGTGTTTACCGAGCATAAGTAAGCGGTTTCGTGCCCATTTACATTATAGATATTAAAAAAAATTAATATGGGCGGTCTATATAAGAGCAACAGAAGCCAGATCAAGAATTTTTAGAAATTTTTACTTTCTGTCTGTCTGTATAGAAATATNCTTTAAACTATGTACATGAAAATCTGGGGGTTTCTTCCGATTTCAAACATTTTCGATAATATACTCAATTAGACTTATTGATATATTTAAATAAATGAACTGGGCATGGTGGAAATCGATAAAGTGTTTACCGAGCATAAGTAAGCGGTGTCGTGCCCATTTACATTATAGATATTAAAAAAAAATTAATATGGGCGGTCTAAGAGCAACAGAAGCCAAATCAAGAATTTTTAGAAATTTTTACTTTCTGTCTGTCTGTATAGAAATATAAATAGA
Source organism: Rhagoletis zephyria (assembly GCF_001687245.7). Classification (NCBI taxonomy): domain Eukaryota; kingdom Metazoa; phylum Arthropoda; class Insecta; order Diptera; family Tephritidae; genus Rhagoletis; species Rhagoletis zephyria. Next base: position 44,972 of record NW_016161642.1, read on the forward strand.
AAGCAGTTTTCACCGATGTATTGCTTGAGGTCTAACTTAAAATCTAGAAGAAGAAAAAAATTGGAGAGCTGCCACCTGTTTGAAAATTACAGTTTTGCTAAAATGATAAGATATATTAAATATTGCAATATGGTTGTCCAAATAAAAAGATTTCAAAAGGCTCACAGCCGAAAATTTTTTTGGAGAACGTTGGCACCTGTTTGAAAATTTTTTATTTATTTTAATTAATAAGACAAATTAAATATTGCAATACGGGTATCAAAACAAAGAGGTTTAGAGGAATATTTTAAATATTATAATTCCGGGTTAAATTAAAGCGGTTTAAGAAAGTTTACTGTCGAAAATACTTTTAAACATACTATTTGAAAAACTGAATTCAGTTAAAATGACAAGATAAGGTAAATTTTGAATTGGTACACCTTTGAAGAAAGTTTACGATATGCAGACTCGAGTTATAGGAATATTATTTAATTGAATTTCCATGAGAAAGCCAAGTAGTATAAAAAATAAAGAATGCTTAAAAAAAAAAAAAATTTTGAAAATCTCTCTTCATAAATCTCTTTATTTTATTTTTCAAAAATGAGGCCATACGAGTCTTGGGAGGGAGGAACAATCTAAAATTACTTTTTTCATGCAATTATTGATATGAAATATTAATTTATCTGTCGTAAGTATGTCAATTTAGGGGCCAAGACATTCGGTGCCAAGCGTTCATTGTAGCAAACATACTTTTAACATGCGTTCTGTCAAACCAACGCCAACGCCAAAGTCAACGCGAAAGTTCTATGTGGACCGGCCTTTAAACACATTTTTATTGATTGAATTGAAATTTGTCAGCTACAGATGTGAAGCGATTGAGAGTCATAATCAGGAAACGGATTTTATGGAAATTGCCTTTTTTTCTGCTAAAGAGATAGAGTATATTCGATTAAGAATGTCCACGATTCCATGTATACACATTTGATGTTGCCATTTTTTGCCTTTTTTAAGATATTTGATATTGTAAAGGGCGAGGAAAACGCCCTTATTCCTGATAATATGAACGTTTCAAACGTTCCATATTTAAATTGGGCTCCATTTGTATCAACTTACGTCGAGCGCTCATTTAGTACATTCAAGGCTTTTCTTCGCGAAAATCGAATGAAAATGCTGCCAGAAAACTTCAAAATGCATCTTGTGGTTCAATGTTACTACAACTATACAGATTAAAGTTTTATGAGTTAGAAACTCGAAAGGATAAAATAGTCAAAGATTCAAAGTACAAATTTTTCATATAATGAAACTAGTTCATAGTTTTTCTCTTNTATATTTTTTGATTGTTCTTCGTATTTTCTGTTTTTTTTTTTAGGGCCTTAATTTCCTTTTTGGCAATACCTTTTTTTTGCCTTTTTCGCTATTTTATTTTGCCTTTCCCAGCCTATTTCGTTACTTTATTTTGCCTTTTTTATAAGTTTTTAGGTCCTAAAAACCGTTCCCTGGTCAAAATTTACATATGTGTTGATCTACGAGCACCCTTTTTAACTGAGATGACTTTCCTTTTAGAATTTTACAATCAGTTAAAGAAAACTCAACTTAAAAGGTAGTACAAAATATTGCAAAGAAGTACATTTGACTGTACTTCGAAGTACGAAGTACAACGGCCCAAAAAGAAGTACTGTACTTCCGAAAGAAGTACGGTTGGTCACATTATGTATGAACCCAACACTAAAATTTCTATTGCAATGCGCTGATGGCCCATAGTATTTTAGTCAGAGGTGCTGGCATTCTTGATCATGGCCAAATTCAAATGTGGCTCCAAACCTCTCAAGAATGTTTTGGCACTCTTTAACTCAGAGGGTAATATGCTACTTAGTAATAGCCCACTGTTGCATCGAAGAGAACAAGGTTGCTAACGAGCTGGTGAGAGAAGCCTTATCGACTGCTCTGGCGACGCTGCAACTACTCGGTTTCTAGTTTGGTCTTCTTCGAGCCTTGAAGTTATTGAGTGGATGCACTCAGTACGCAAGTATTGAAGCTTTGGTCTGGCTTGGCCTTGGTTATGCTTTTGAGAGAAAGAAGGACATTAATCTATTAATCAGAGGTGATATCAGATGATGCGCTGAGTATTTAACCGACCGTGTTCTTTCATGCAATGGTTTAGTCTGTAAACAGGACTCACAAATCCAGCTTTGGCTTTAGGACAGCGAGACTTCAGAGTACATCCTGTCTGACTATCCAGACAAGCATTCATTATGGAAGGTGTCGGTGAAGACCTGTCAGTATATTTTAGTCTGCTAAAGTTATATTCTCAACTAACTAAAAAGTTTATGCCACTTTCAGGCTGGCATATGAAAGATTTAAATAGTTAAATAGATTTCTTCACTGGGTACTGAAATCTGGATGATTACTCTTCCAGCAGCAGTGTGACTCCTTCGCGATATGCTGCTCTTCCCCTTTTTGACTGTCGTATATTTCGGTGGATTAAAAAACTATCATATAAATAAAAACCGCATATCCGAAAACCGGTGGATTCCGCAAAATACCCATTTCTAATGGGGCTAAGGTACGTAGTTTCCTTACCATTCCTTTTTTTTAATCGAGAGTTTTTAGTTTAGTATCGATAATTCTTTATTGCTAATTTAGCTATTTCAAACTAACCACATTAATAAACCAGCTAGTGTTGTCTCTCTAAAACTAATTTTTGGATAGTTTCTGGTCCCGTTATCTTCACTCTCGCAAGAGTTTAGACAAAGACTCCATTATGGTTCACATATGTATATTATGTCATCTTTCCTTTTTCCGAAAAACCTTGTTTTCCACTTTTTTCGATTCCTAATTGTCTAAGCTGTCCAACCAGATACGTGGTAAAGACCTAAAAAATAATTAGAAAAGGAAAATTGTAGTTCTAAGCCTACCTTTTAGTCGGCTATCATTAGNGTTTTTCGATTCCTAATTGTCTAAGCTGTCAAACCAGATACGTGGTAAAGACCTAAAAAATAATTGGAAAAGGAAAATTGTAGTTCTAAGCCTACCTTTTAGTCGGCTATCATTAGGAGAACATCAAACTGATCCGGAAAAATAATATTTGGATAGAGACCGGAAAATAAAAAAAATGCCTTGAGATTGGTTACTGTCATTACTTAATCCAAGTCGGGCAAGCCAGGCTTACATTTTTTGCAGGTTGACAGATCACAAATTGAAACTCTTACGAAACTTAAACCTTATCAGCAGAGGCTCAAAGTAAGTAGATAAGGGTTTGCAAATGAAGATTGTAGGACAACACTCGCAAGAAAGATTCTGCCCTTATTAAAGCTCCCTTTTCGTAGTTTTGAATTTTTAACATATGATAGTATCTTCTTAATTCTGCAACATGCAGCGTCTGCAGTAGCCATTCGACAGTGGCACTCGGTCAAGCTGCACATTGTCTTATCAGACAGTATTCGATGAGAACCGCAGTGGTTATGCAGATTTCTCGGCTTCATTTAGTTAAACAACTTCTTACTGCGACCACATTCATGGATTGCGACCATTTGACAGTATCCGACTATGTCGTATATGGTGCGGAAGTTTGTCAGGCTTACAGTTTCCATTGATGTAGAGCAGTTCCAGGGATTTGATAGCCACTTGACTGTCAGTGAAATTGAAGTTATCGTGACTCGGAATCACAATAGCCATCGCTTCCAAGTAACAAAAAAAAAATACCTCGTTAGGGAGGCAAGTGGAAGCTGAAAGATATACCTATGTAGCTGCTCCAAGCAGAGACCAACTCCGAGAATCTTATGAAGCTTTGACACATCCATGTGTAGGTCTTCCATGCCTTCCCGGCAGCATGCTGTGTGTTGAATTCGGCGCTGGACGATGGAATAAAATTGAATTCCTCAAAAGTCATCGCCGCTCTTTGTATCAAGTCTGAGTCGTTCCCAGAGCAGTCAGGACTAAGTATCCGGCAGGACTCATTTACTACGACATAAGCATCAAGTCTGAATAGTAATTTCATCTAACGAACATTAGAGACACGTTAAATTTGTGTTGGAAACTGTTAAATGAAGAACAGATGCAGAAGTGCACGGGAACGCAAAAAGCACTATTTCCTGTAAAAACGTCAGGAAAAAAAACTCCGGACTTACAGGTTTTATGTCAATAAATGTCCTGTAAGTTCTGACTAAATTCTGTAAACCGGACTGCTATTGGTACAGACTAATAACTTAAACCTAATTAAACACCAACTCGCATCCAGATAATGTCCAAGGTCGCATCACATATGGAGATTTGAAATACAATGCATATTTCGTACTTTTGGCTGTGCACATAAACGTAAGCCACAAATCATGCACTCAAACATCTCTTACCCAAGTGATAAGTGTTCTTGAGTCGCATGGTTTGCTTTTCCTTTAAACATTTAATTTCTTTCTTTACATGGAGGCGTGGGCCAATATGCCTGTGATGCATGCAACATATGCGCACACTTAAATACACCAAAANTGATAAGTGTTCTTGAGTCGCATGGTTTGCTTTTCCTTTAAACATTTAATTTCTTTCTTTACATGGAGGCGTGGGCCAATATGCCTGTGATGCATGCAACATATGCGCACACTTAAATACACCAAAATATACGTATATACTGCGATTGTACCT
>NW_016161643.1:0-4321 GCF_001687245.7 Rhagoletis zephyria
CATATCAGAACATACCAGTCGTACCTTGCAGAATGGCTATTTAGGTATTGATTTCGTCTTGAGAAATTAGAAGTACACTTCATTTCCGTATGAAAAGTTAGTAAATATCTGCGTGGAAAGGTAATCGGTTCCCTTTTGCACCATAATCGAAGGCCATGTATTTACATAGTTCATTACCTGGTATGAGCTAAAGCAGGGACCTAGGGGTGCCACAAATGTGGAAACATTTTCTGTTATGCGTTTAACGACATTTACCTTAAAATTATCTAAGCCAAATGCAAAATACTACCAAGTTGGCTTCTTGGGAATGTCGGCCGTTGCGTACAGTGTGGAGAATTACCTTTTGTTGCGACAAAATTTCATATATCGATTACGAGAAGAGCTACCGAAATAAATTAAACAACATTTTAAATTAAACATTTTAGCGACATAGAATTCAGGCAATTTTTGACCTTAAAGCGATATGCAAAGAAATTTTTGAAAAGTTTAAAACAAAACGATGGTCCGCTGCAATAACGGCAGGGAAAATTCAAAAATTAAAACTGATACCACTGTTAAGTTGTTGTTTTCTCTAATTATTGCCTGAAGTAAGCAGTAAGGATTACTAAAGTAAGTATTGAAGATTAGACATGGATTCGACAAGAATTCGAGGCATGAGCCACTTAACAGTAGTAACAGTTTTTATTTTTTTAATTTTGAATTGTGCCGTTATTGCACAGGACCATCGATATATTTTTACTCTCTTAAATTTTGCTTAAATTTAACAAAATGCAATTTCATTTTAAAAAAAGGGGAAAAAATCCCTTTGAAGGTCCTTTTTATGAGTAAAGTTTTGATTTTGCCACAAAAAAAATAAATATTTCACACTGTATGACGTCAAGTAAAAACTACCCCTTCTGGCTCTGTGATCCTAGCGTCGAATCTGCTTAGAGGTGGTCGAGATTTTTATAAATTAAGCGAACGTAAGTTATTGTGAATTATTTCAGTTAAAAAAAAGACACGAATTTTTGAATTAAAATTCATTTGCAAAGAAAAACCGTAAGAACTAGAAAAAATTCAAAAAATCTTTTTGAAATAATAATAAAAATAATTGCAATAAAAAATAGTTTGAAAATCCGCACTCCATTCATACAAACCTCGGATCTCCCGAATGGCACNTCCGCTCTGTCTTTTTTTTTTAACTGGTGACGAAAAGGCAGAGAACCCCATCAACTGGTATGAAGCCACTGGAATTTCTACTGCCTGGCGCTGTTGAAAATACTAGTTACTAACATGGAAAACAAAAGTATATATAAGGGGCGTTCCACACCAAAACAGACGGGGTCCACACTTCATGTGTTTGATTTGTTTCAAATTTTTAGGGTTAATGCATAAACGTAAATAATAAAAAAATATGACATTTGTGGTTGATTAATACATTTTTAAAAACTTTACAGCACAGAACCAAAAACAAATCAATTGAATCGGTTTGCAAATATCTCGAGAACGGAGAGAGGAAAAATTCTCTATGAAAAGAAATATTTTTAAAATTTGTTTTTCTTTAAAAAATTTTCACATACACATTTTTTGTTAAAAAAAAAGAGTTTTTGAAAATATGTCATCTCAAAAAAAAACAATTAAAAAAAACATCTTGAAGTGGGGTTTCGTTTTGGTATGGAACGCCCCATAAACTAGTTGAACAGAAAAGCTAACTGGTAGGATTCTAGTTTCCAACTCGTAACTTTCCCTGCTGGGTAGCTGCCAATTTACCTGCATGCACTCATGTATACACATTTACGTAATACAAACATACATATAAGTAAGTAGGTATTATGCGTACTAATGTTAGATTATGCCACGGAATGAAGTCCTTGCTAACCACCGCCAGCGTGAACTCCTATGTGTGCTAAATGTTTTTCTTACTGGCGTTCGTTTGTTTATTTTATGGCATTATTATTCCTTCTAATATGGCTTTTGCGCTATTTTGTTATTTTATGGCTGCCGGAAGTGGCATAAGTATGTACGAGCTCAAGTGAATATTCGACACGTAGAAATGGTAGCAGCACACACGTTTCAACACAACTAAATATTAAAGTGTTAACACTACATAGAAATCAGCAAAAGGAGGACAGCGAAAGGAAATAATTGTATTACCCATTCGCAAATGTTTTGCATCAAATCATATTTCGAGAAGTTTGTATAACTAAACTTGATAGAAAGAAGCCTTATGGTCTGATTATGGCAACTTAACGTAACTTACGGCTCTCACATAAAAATTCTGTTACATGGATGTGGCTTATAATTGAACAGCCGAAACTTAACGTAACTTAATGCCACGTCGAAATCTGTTTCATTTTGATTCTCTAAGTTCTACATTCCGTTAAGTTAAGTTAGGTTGCCCTAATCAGGCGTTTAGAATGTATTGTTATGTGCCACTTCTCATATTGGTTTGCATTTCGGTTATTTTTGTATGGAATTGTTTTATTTTAACAGGCTCCAAATCAGTGCAAAACCAACGAGCCATGTGGCAATGTTGCCTGTTTAGGCGCGTTATATTTATATTTACATATCGTCGTTTAAAGTACAAAACCGCTTATCGTCATTCTGCAAAAACCGCGTAACTGGCATTAGCTGCCAAAACGCTCTTGGCCCAACCCTTATCCATTCGTCCTGAAACATACTGGTCAGGTATGCGATTTCTTTATAAAATAGAGACCCTTTTTGAAATATGAGTATGTTTACACTCTCGAGGATAATTTACATAATTCACAGACGCGGTTTTGCATTATCTTGATACGCGGTTTTGTACTTTAAACGACGATATATATATATATATTTATGATATTTTTGCACATGCACTTCTCACTTTCCATATAATAAAACTTTCTTAAATTATAATTTGATGGCATTTTAAAGTATGGCCGACCTAGTCTGACGCATCCTCTGAACAATGCTTCCGGCGCCTTTTGCGGAATCTGCATGGCTGGCAACAGCCTACCCACTACTTTTTGCTCCAATAAATATTTTTTTATGAATACATGCAAACATATTGGTCTTCCCTCTCACTGAGTTATTCACCGCCTATGCCACAGTTTTTTACTGCAGAATCCATGATCTTCACTTTCTCTACCACAATTTTCGTTGTACCTGAGCTATCCCCATTGGCATTTGGTGGAATATCTTCATAAAACATATAAAAATGAAATGAAATATAAAAAAAAAAATGAAAAGTTAACTCTGATCATAACCAATTTAACAATGACATTGCACCTCTAGCAACTCTTTTTGTAGATTTTTTTCTTTTGCAATACGTTTGTGTGGGGGCCTTCCAAACGAATGCCCTGCAGACTTCAACCGTTTCAAAACTAATTTTAATGCAATGCAATGGAAATATGCATTCCAACAACCACCAAACCGTAATATTAGCAGATAGTCTAAGAGCTAGCAACGTTTTCGAGCAGGAATTTCAGCCTGAAATTTCTTCTTTTCAAATAACTACTTGTTTTTTTTTTTTGTAAAAAAACAGGCTTAATACAAATGAAAGAATTAAAAAAAGTCTATTATTTCCTAAATTATTTCTCTGTTAAATTAAAATTTTTTTTTAATCTGGAATGATTAATAAATTTCTCAAAAAATACTAAGTTTATAGAAAACTGATGTGCATACATATATACTGTTTATGGGAGTTTTTCTACGTTTCATTTGCTACATTTCGCATAAGATATACGTGAATAAGTGGAACCACTTTCTTTAAGCTGAATAACGGCAAATTGCAAATATCTCGAAAACTTATATACGGAAAATATACTAAATTACGGAATCAGCAAGCGATTCTGCATAGGAATTGGATAGTGGCATCCGCTGCGCATTTTTTTAAATATAAAAATGTTATGATTTCATTTAATTTCATTTCATTTATTTCGGTTCAGGCATTAGTACAATAAGATTCAATCTGTTATAGTACAACAATGATAAAAGTAAAGTTAATATTTATTTATATACCAGCAGAGCACCCGAAGTCGTTTGGGGTAAATAAATCAAAATATAAAACAGTAGTACAATATTCAGTTCAGCATAAATTAAAGGAGACAAATTATTTTCTTTCTGTTTAAATTAAGGCAAATTTTCACGCCAATGGGTTGTGCCACGCCCCTTTTTACAAACACATGTGTATATAGCCTACTGTAAGCGTCTACCATATATATGTATGCATACCAAATTTGAAGTTCATGTGACCAATGGTTCCGAAGTTATAGCTGATAAAAAATTTCACGCCTATGGGAGGTGCCACGCCCCTTTGTCGAATCCCAATTTTTTTCTTCCTATTATAAGCCCAGGTGTG
>NW_016161643.1:5751-31537 GCF_001687245.7 Rhagoletis zephyria
TGAAATTTAATACGCAAGTACTTACCGTACTACAAGTATACAGAGAGTAGATTTGCTACTCCCTTTTGGCAGCAGCAAATATCTCTCGTACGCGATGAGGGAAAGTAGAGTACGTACTTTGGTGGAGTAATAGCAAGTACGTCAAGTATTTACTCTCTCAACGCCAAGTAGTGTATGTATGCGGAAAAAAAGTAACAATGTGTTGGGAGTAGAGTACAATGCAAGGAGTACTTATTGAATGAAATGCGGCAAATACAATTGCGCTGGACTCTAATACATACATATGTACATGCATACATACTTCTTCAAATATATAGTAGATATCTATCATTATCCCAGTATATAAGAATTTTAGGAATATCTCGTCCACAATGCCACCTATCGTGTACATTTTTAGTCCCAATATTTATTTTCAATTGGCTAAATTGTATTCTAAATATGTGCCAGGTCGGCAAGAAAATGCAGTCTTTAGGAATATTGCGAACCTAGCGCCAATTAGCGAGTGCATTTTTGGCCAGAATATTTCTTTTCTTGGCTCCGACACATGTTCCAAATATGAACCAAATCGGGCTAGCCGTTTAGCAGTTTAGTGACATTTAATGTACCGAAAACTATATCAAATTGTGAAATCGTGACGTCTCAGCTTTCTTTATTTTTCGGCAACAACAAAAAATTTCAAATTTTTTTAAATCAAAAAACCTTTCACACAGACGGTCCAAAAATGTGATTTTTACAGAATCGAAATACGAAAAACATTTCATTTTTATATATATAGATATAGATAGATATAATATTAGCGTGGCATATTTTCAGCTAAAAAATTGTTTCGATTTAATTTTGGAACCTTTAATTTTATATTTACAGTTGTTCAAAAAACATAAAATAAAAAATAAAAGCTCGTATACACTCGAAGTTGATACATAAAGAAGCGGCTTCAACGGAAATATGAGATATAATGGAATCCATTAAAAAAATAAATAAATCAACAGAATTTGAAATTGTGGCCGGAATAAGAATCGAAACCACACTGGAAATTTGTAAAGCAATTTAGGATACTTAATTTATTGCCTTTCAGCTTAATCAACTGGAATCAAAGCTTAAAAAGTAAACTAGCGATTAAAAACTTACAATACAAATTTTAAGATCAAAACAAAAACTAAAAATTAAATCAAAAGATCTTAGGGGAAAACTTAAAACGCTTCTCTACATTTTGATTAGATGACTTTAAATAATTTTAAATAAAACTCAAGCTTAAAAAAAATGTTTTAATTATTGAAACCAAAAAAATTAAAACCCAAAACTAAATGATAGATAAAATCTGCAAATAGAAAATATCATTGCAATAAAGAACTTTAAAAGAGACCAAAAAAAAAACGTAAATGGTTTATATTTATGCAATTAAAAAGTAATTTAAAACAACAAAAGCGAGCAAAAACTCAAGCTAGCTCTACAGATGGATAATAAATCAACACAAAAGCAAAGTGTTGATAAAGTTTTCGATAAAAATAGGAACCAACCAACACAGCCGCAGCAACCACAACGAGAAGAGGGAAAACCTGAACAATCACCACAGCAAAAGCAATCAAAACGATACAAATTAGTTCGAACGACAGAAAGTGTAGGAAACACATTTTCGGCTGCATTGAAACTGCAACAAGTGAATACTACAACAATAGCAGCAACAAGTGTCAGTTCAATAAAATCATCATTCACAACTGCGAGTACAGAACCTTCCACCGAAACGCCAACCGCTGCACAAGCTGCCATTGATGCCGCTCAGCGCCTGAAAGACGGCAGCACAGACGTAATGGGCGGCGGTTTTGCGATTCCGCCACCAACCGCAAGCTCAGCAATAGCAACCATACAGCAGTTACAGAAGCAACACGGCAATTTAGAAGCAGCAATAGTTGTCGTCGCAGCGACAGCAACAACAAACACAAAAATAACGAACGCCAAAACAGTTTCAGCAGTAAATAAAGCGACACCAACGCCATCGCAAATGCAGGAAAAATTGCTAGACCACATCCAAACGGAAAACGACGACGATCAAAAGCGTGATAAAAACTCCAAAGTAAAGGCAACGAAGAAGCAGGACGAAGTCTCTACAGCAGTAACCAGCAAAACTTCGAGCGGACGACCCGCCTCTGCGGCGGGTAAGAGTAAAATTTCCAAAGAGTCACGTGGCAAATTCGCCGATAAGTTACGACGATCATTTCGACGCGGCGAACACAAGTCGCTTGAAATCAAGCGCCCCGAATACAGCTTGGAGGGTCTCACTGGTGGCAGCATCAGCGCGAATCACGTGGCACATCGATATTCGCCGCAAGAAACTAACAGCAGTTGCAACAGCCTCGTTGACGGTAGTGGCGGCAGTCACTTTAATTTTGGATACTTCGGCTTGCGAACATTGCCGCCACTCCAGCGCAGCTCGCAGTCGATCTTCTCTCTAACTCATTTGCCTGGACTGAGTGGTAGTAGAGCTGGGAGTGGTAGCATTGCGGTAGGCAGTGGCAGCATAAGTAGTGTGTACAGTTCTACCAGCGGAGGACACATCAATCCAGCACTACTCTTGGATAGCCCTGATGCCGATACACCACCCGAGTACGCTTACCATCACTTAAGCAGTGTTGCCACAACGAACTCGAGTACTTCTTTGGAGAGCAATTTTGGAGAGCAATTTTCCGAACGCACGCCCTCTCAGTCGAGCATTAGCTATTGGGCGTGGCAGCAATCCAATTCATCAATGGGCGGCGAAGTGAGCACGAGTAGCAGAGGCGGCATCGCAGCGGCGAGCGGTTCAAGTGGCATAATTGGATCTGGTAGTGGGGGCGTTTGTGGAGATGGCGGCAGTGCCGATGCCAAAAACGTCAGCGATTGGAAGGGGAAGGAACAACATGAAAAGCAAAAATTGCAATCTCAAAGTAGCAGTAAAAGTGATGCGCAACCACAACAAGTAAGCCGAAGTTGTAGCATCACCAGCGATAGCAGCTCCACGAAGCTCACGCGTCTACAAAACTTTCTTTTTAAGTCAAGCAACGAAAGCACCAGAAGCTTCCATGCACATTCGAAAGAAGCATTCACAGCCTCGTCGCATAACTCCTCATCGGGAGAGTGGGAGAATTTGGGCTTCACAACGACCAGTGGTAGTGGTAGTCATGTGGCCGCAGACTTTTATGTCGGTAGCTTTCCAGAGGAGTCCGACGACGAAAATGGTGTTTGCACAGCGCCACCACCAACTAATAACAATATGTCTGCCAGCGGGAGACCAAAGTTGAAGCGCGCCGATTCGGGTGAGGCGGCTGGATCATATTACCAGTACACACTAACCTCACCGAATAATCCATTTTTGCCCGAAATCATCGCGCGCACCTATCACAGTGCCTACGACAAGGAAGACGAGCCGCTCGATGACAATGTGACGGCCGTCAAGTACGGTAAAAGTGCGGATGCCATTACTACAGTGGCGAGTGCTGGCACACATTCCGCGCAACTGCCAACACCAGCTTACAGCCGAGCGGGCTCACAAGAGTCTACACATAGTGATAGTGCTATCCCAGCAGCAGCCTCGGCAAGCAGCTGTTCGCCCGCACTGCACACTTCCAGCGCGGCCTCCAGTTCATCGTCAACACCAGGACGACAACGACGAAAGCTGTTCATTTTGAACTCACCAACGCGACATTTACTGCACCAACAGCCGTCACATAAGCAGCAGCAGCAGCAACAGCAGCAGTCACATGCAGCTACAGACGCCGCAGCTGTTTGCAAGCCCACACCAAGTACTTTCGCTTCCAGTGGCAGTAGCTTCATAAAGAGTCTCAACCCCTTCCTCCCCGCCGCCAGCGGAAGTGCTTCAAACAATAGCGATGGCATAGGCACAACAAGCGCAGCCACAACGACGGCCACAACATCGCCTGCAGCCGTAATGGGCGCCGCAACGAAGCGGGTACCGTTAAAGCAATCGGCCGTGACATCTCCAATCGCGGTGCCGCAGGATTTGAATGCGAAACGCGAGGAATTCTTGCGTGCCACAATGAAGATTTGCTTGGTCGTCTCGCCGCCAACCAGTAAATTGCAGGTAAATGCCACTGAAGCGATTAACAAGAAAGTAGTAAAAGTAAAATAGCATACAAATGTGCGTGGAGTGCATGTTCCCTAGGTTTGTAAATATAGATGTGTAATACTTAACTAGTCGCTATATACATACATATATCTTTTGTTTGCACTTTTTTGTTTTTGATCCCAATAAATATTATTTATGTATAACTTTAATTTGAACTTTTATTTTTTATTAGTTTGTTTTTTTTTTGTAAAAGAAATTTTTTTCTACTTATTTAAAGCGTGGGATAATGTACATAAATATAACAAGCGTTGACAATAATTCGATATAGAAACCATCTCTAGGTGAGAGGTAACAATTGTCTACCGTATACACTGCTTCTAGAGTACCTGATAGAGAAAAGTTGAGATTTCTCTATTTTGACTCTAGCTAGAGTGAATATCTCCACGAATTGCTCTACTGTGTAAACTTAATTGAAAGAGGAGATTTGTATCTCAGTAAAACTCTAACGTGATTTCCCTAGACTTAGCTTAAGAGAGAGGTCTCATCTCATCTCAGGGGTCTGAGCTACTATGAAAGTATTTTTTAATTGCAGTATGTTAGACAGAATAATCTCTGAATCAATATCTGGATACAGTTTCATTTATAAAAACGTCTTCAAAAAATGCAAAAAACGATTAGTTTGATTTCAAAAATATATTTCAAATATTCTTTGGTGAAAATAAACAACGTCATATCAATATTCCATACACATTTAGTTAGCATAAACTCGTTTAATAAAGTTGTTTGCTTTCATACATAACTACCAGAAAAATGTCCGTGATCATAACCGTAACTGTCTCCATGGTGTGAGACCTGTGGATGTTGAGCATGCCCGATCCGTTTTACAACAGCGTTGAAGCCATTGTGATCGTAAGCCGTATATTCTACAACGCGCGTAGTACCATCAGCTTCTGCCAGAGTATAGCCACCTATGTAGTAATGTAATGGACATAAGAGTGTTTATGATTTTCCTATATGAAGTTGATTTGATTTAGGACTCACCCTTGACATGATCACCATCACGATGCTCCCATTGACTCTTGTGATCGCCGGTGTGTGCGTCCTTTACACCATAATCGAATGCGTATTTAGGATAATGATGTGGTTCATGGTGTTCGTAGTGATGATCGTGCTGATCGTAACCATGGTCGTGACCAGCATATGGTGCATAAGCATCGTGACTAACATGGTCATGAATGTTATGTTGCACTATCGAAGCATAACTCGAGGCATGACCATGCGGAACATATCCTGCAAAGGCAACTCCAAAAAATGCTACTACGATGACGGCAATGCACGAGGGGATTAGCATATTGTTTTATTTTTAATGACTTAACGTATACTTTTTCACTCTACGCTGCTGGAGAACAATGCTGAACTGATGCCAACTGGCTTTCTATGAATTCTATTTATACTAAACCGAGATGGAAAATGCCGATAAATAGTAAAAACTTATTTATTTACGGTTGTTTTCGTATAAAGCAAAGCAAAATATAGATTTAGCTATTCGCCAATCACTCAAAACCGAACATTGAGATTTCGTATATTATATGAAATATTGATTAAAGTTGACCGACGTTTTCTTTTTTGTTGAATACTTCGCCCAAATGCTATAAGTTATTATATTTAATTTGTGTATGTATATATGAACATAATTAACAAAGTCATTGCACAGTGGTGGGCCCAAGCAACTTGAAGAATCGAAATATTATAAAAGCAAAAACAAAAACAACAACAATACCATGTGTGAACGTACATGGCGTTGATCGCTTAATTAAAGTGCAGTAATATGCATAAATATGCTGGATGTAGCACGTGCATACATATGTACATACATACACATGTGTTTAGTATGATCATAGCGTAAAGCAAGTATTTGATACAATAGATAAACAATTTGTTGGTAATTGCTGTCAAAAACTGGGCTGGGCGTGTGTCTGTATAAATTTTATTTAGTAGCAGGTATGAACGAATTCTGTAGAAACTGAGCTTTCATTTTAGTTTATGGGCATTTACTGCGTTAAAACTTTTGACAAGAATTTGAATGTAAAATTAATGCTACAATTTGAAAAGGTGTTAGTGTTTCGCTATGGAATAAATTCAACTGCTCTTGTAGAACGTAATAACTGTAAAGATCAATCATATGTATAAGGAATAGAGTATAAATATAAACTGTAGACAGCTGATTGGTATCAGTTTAACATTGACCTCCAGCACAGTCACTAGTCAGTTGAGCAAAAAGAACAATTAAATACTTTAATCTCAACTAAAATGCAGAACCTTGCTCGTGTCATCGTCATCGCTGTAGTCCTCTTCGGAGTTGCATGCGCCGGGTATGCTCCATACGGTCATGCTACCAGTTATGCCTCAGTAGTACATGACACTCACGAGCATGGGAGCCACGCCAATTTTGCACCCTTTTCTGGTCACAATCATGGTTACGATCAGCACGATTATCATGACTACGTACAGCATGAACCATATCATTATCCTAAATACGCATTCGATTATGGTGTAAAGGACGCACACACCGGCGATCACAAGAGTCAATGGGAGCATCGGGATGGTGATCATGTCAAAGGTGAGTCCTAAATCAAATCAATTTTATATAGCAAAGTCAAAAACACTCGTATGTCCATTACATTACTACATAGGTGGCTATTCTCTGGCAGAAGCTGATGGTACTACGCGCGTTGTAGAATATACGGCTGACGATCACAATGGCTTCAACGCTGTTGTAAAACGCATCGGACACGCTCAACATCCACAGGTGTACCATCATGGAAACAGTTATGGCTATGATCATTGATTTTTGCTGGTAGCTAGGTTGAAGTCAAACAACTCCAGTGAAGGAAACTATTAAGAATTTGACAAATCTCGCGTTTCACCGAAAAATTTTATTGTCATGAATTAAATAAATGTTCTTCTTTTGGGATGATCTCCTCTTGATGTAGTAAAAGTATTTTAGCTAATTTAATTGTAGCAAAATAAACATTAAGAAACAAAACAGCGCAGTTATAAATCTTAATTTCCTCTCTAAGATACACTGTAGTTTGGTACACAAATCTTCTCTTTTATTGGCTTCTTTTATGCCACAGGTTACAGTTAGTGATTTGTTATATTTTGAAATTTTTTAAATTTTTCAGCTCAGACTTTGAAATTTCACTAAAAAATCTGAAATTTTTTTTTGTCCCAAAATATATGTATCTGGTATTCCTGGAAAGGTTTTTAGCCGTTATCAAGCTTATGGACCTAATTTTATTACAAAATTAATATTACGAAGTTAAAAATGGATCTTGCACTTTACGCATTTTCAACCAAATATTTATGTAAGTCAGAGCCACATCAGCCTTTATATAAGTTGAACTTGCTTTTTGAAACAGGTGGCAACTCTCCTACATATGTGTAATTAAGAAATAAAGCCTTTTCAAAACCATTTCCATCGATACTCATAGTGGGATAATTGATTTCGCTTAAAAATAATTTGAATTTAACTTATTTATCAGGTGGCAACTCTTTTTGAAAAAAATAAGAAGCTACTAGAGATCAGCTTATACATATTTATCCTCACCTGAGCCATTCTTTTTTAAGTCACCTGTTAAAAAATTAAACTCAAATAATTTAATAAGTAAAAGAATTATAAAGATGAAAAACAATTGAAATGGGTTTGAAAAGGCTTTATTTCCTAATTACATTTAAGAGGGTTGCCATCTGTTTCAAAAATCAATTTCCATTTGAATTGAGGGAATTAGATGCGATATGGGAGGCAGACGAAAGATATTTGGAATAGGGTTGCCACCTGTTTTTAAAGTAGAATTTAGCTAAATTATACAAAATCTATGTACATGAAATATTCAAATATTTGTTTCAAAGGAAAAGGTTGCGACATGGTATCTGTTATTTGATTATGATATGATATGATATGATTCCTTTTTATTAAATTCATTTAGAATACTGAACACTTGAACTAACTTTAAAGTTTCAGACACTTTTTTATATAAAAACAAGTATTTATTGGTAGCGGGTTCTGGCCAATGGTAACCGACAGTTACCACCTCTGCATGGTTGTAAGCCGCAAAAAACTCCGGAAACATTTCCCACAGGATGCATCAGACTAGGCCGAACATACTTTGAATTGCCATGAAATTATAACTTAAGAAAGTGTTATTATATGGCAATTGAGAAGTGCATATGCATGCATTTAGGCGCTTGGTGTTAGTATTCGTGCCTAAACACTTAATTTAAGCTAAGTTTGACAAGTTTTTACCAAAATAATTAGTTAAAATGAATTTGGTTTTTTAAAACATGGCAACCCTTCTGCCATTCCAATTGATATCCATGTTGTTAAAATCTAATTCATTTAACTTATTAAATAATTGTAACTAAATTTTTGAACAGGTGGCAGCCCTTTTCAAAAATAAAAAACTTTATAGCACATATACAGACCAAGCTTTGTAATTTGACACCTCACTTTTGAAAGAACCCAAATTTTCAACTTCAAACTGCATTTACAGTGAAAGTGTAAAAGTTATCAAAACGCAAATAGCATTTTTGAATTCAGCAAGAAACAAATGTTTATTTAAATCCGTCATAATTCTTTCTTTTTTTTTGTCCACGTTTGATATGGAAGGGAAGCACTGGCGTCGCCAGAGTTTTATAAGAACCGGAAACAGAAAGTAATCCTGAGAAACCACTATATTTTTCAGAAAATAAATAACAAATCGCACAAAATAATGATAAGCTATAGATAACAGTCCAATTTTAACGATTAAATTATTATTTTTTCTTAAGAAAGATCCGGTTACAATATAGTTTAATTGATTGCATACCATTTTAGTTTAAAGCGGCATAGGTTTTCAAAGTATTCCCATTGACAGGTTTCTTTCACAAACTACATACATACATATATTTCTCTTAATCCTTCCCCTTTCCCTTTCTTATTTGTAAATTATTATTAATTTTCGCTGTTGTAGCGAACCAGCGTAAATCACTAAATTATTGTATCGAATAGTACTTACATACATATAACACGCACTCAAAGCCTGTGGTTGGACAGTAATTGAATGTCACCCATACGACAGGTAGTACAACATTTGGACACGCTGCGGCAAATTGTGAACGTTTCGTGCATGCATTGCTGAATGCTTATTTCACAAGCGTTGTTCGCGTATATACATATATATGAATACATATGTATGTATGTATGTAGTAAATCCACAGCACACATTCATACCATATCTACCGCATAACAAATATATGTATGTACAGATAATGACCATAAAATGTTAAATTCATTCAGGGGATTTGAGTGAGACCAACACTTTGTGCCTACATACATAAATGTTTGATTTAACAGGAAACGGATATCATTGCTTTAATCAGAATTGTAGATTTTGTGGCGTGGAAATAATTGTTGAAGCGTGTGTAATTTTAATAACTTGACTAAATTTGGCAAGTAAATGCATACATGTCGTCGTTTAAAGTACAAAACCGCGTACCAACATAATGTAAAACCGCGTATGTGTGGTTGCATAAATTATTTTTTAGAGAGTAAAAAAAATTCATATTTCAAAATGGTTCTCTTTTCTAAATCAATCGCATTTCTGACTCGTGTATTTTTTAGGATGAATGAATAAGGATTTATCCAACAGCTTTTGTGAGCAAATCCAATTTTTAGCAGCAAATGTCAGTTAAGCGGTTTTGTATTTTAAACGACGATATGTATTTTGGAGAACAGATTTGTGAAGTGCTTAATGAGCCCGCTTTGTACCCGACAAATGTGTTTTAATACGAAATTTTTTTATGTTCATCGAATAGGCCAGGCAATCAGTGAGGAGCACACTCAAATCTTAGTTTTTATTTATTTAATAAATATGATATGATTAACTAGTCAGCGAACCTAATTGTCAGACTCTTTTTTACTCTTTTCTTTTTTTCTTATGTTAACAAACCATTAAATAAATATATGTATATCTGTGTTCATATGGAAAAGTAGCTTATGTCGAAGGGTTGGCTTTAGTATAATGCGGCATTCCTTTTATTCTTTAAACGACAAGGAATTTTTTGATGAGACTTAATAAGAATATTGACTTGCTAGTATCGGAACTATTTCTTGCACGTTTATTTTCTAAAAGTTGTTCAACGGCTCAGCGCCAGCGAATCATTCGGAATCGTATACTGCAAATGCCGATTTATATTAAAGTCAGCCTTTCGACATAAGCTACTTTTCCATACGAACACAGATATAGATGTATGTAGGAGCACTTGCGTGAATAACATCGGAAGTAAACTTAAGGTGAACGTGAAGGTGAAAGTTGAAGCCACATTGGGCGAGCTTTCCACTTGAACTCGGGCAGACCTCTTCACCACTCAATTATATCAACATATCTACGGTGGCGGTCAAAAATGGATGAATGGTGTTTCGTTTTTAATGTTTACAATATTTTTCAAGCTAAAATTGTTTTAAAATTTTTTTATAAAAAAAATATGGTTCATGCTTTGACCAAAACTATCACACTTTCAAACTTTATACAGAAATTAGAAAACTTCCCCAAATTTTTATCTAAGTTTCGAGATTTTTGACCAGAATTTTTATAAATTTTTTAGGTACGAAGTTAACAAGCTTATAAAATTCTAGTAAAACAAGTGCAACTTTCGAATGGCTAAAAAATCGCATTGATTTTTAATTTTTTTTTTTTTTTGCTGACGACTTTTACGGTTTGTTTTTTCATATAAATACCGAAACTTAGAAAACCAAGCGCTTTTTTATTTTTTTGAAAACGGTCTTGCACATATTCTTCCATAAGAAATTTATTTTATTTGGAAAAAGGTGCGAAACGCTGTCACCAAAATAAATTATTAAAAATCAATGCGATGTTTTAGCCGGTCAAAACTTACACTTATTTTACTTTAATTTTATAAGCTTGTTAACTGCATACGCAAAAAAGCTCGAAAGTTAGATAAAAATTTGTGGAATTTTTCCAAGTTCTGTATAAAGTTTGAAAGTGTGATTTATACAGTTTTTGTTGAAGCATAAACAATATTTTTATAAAAAAAAAATGTAGCTTGACAAACACTGCAAATATTAAAAACGAAATACCATTCATATATTTTTGGCCGCCACTGTATATATAAATACGCCGCAAGAAAATTTTTAACTCCCTTTTTTGAGAGCACCGTTCGCTCGATTTCAATGGAACATACACCGATTTAAAGGATATAACTTCCTCTCATCCCGAAATGTTAACTCCGATTATAGGGGGCGTGGCATCTGACATATACACAAAAGTGTGAAACCCCTCTATATCTCTAGAACCAATTATGCTGGGGAATTGAAATTTAGCACGGATGCATAAATTGTAAATACCCTACCTACGGCGAAAAGTACTGGAGAAGTGGGCGTGGCACCTCCCATACAAACTGCAATTCTCATATCATTTGACATAGCTACATATATACGCTATCAACAACGTGCTTATGGCGAAAAATGGTAGGTATTGAAAAAGGGGCCGAGACACCTCCCATACAAACTGAACTTCTTATTTCGCTTATCTGTGTAACCGCTTATGATAACGTTCTGAAATTTGTCACAGCTACATATGTTATCATTACCGAACTTATGCCGAAAAGTTTTATGTATTCGAAAGTGCAATTCCATATCGCTTATCTCTGAAACCACTTATTATAGGATAATGGAATTTGAGGCACCTACATATTTCTATAAACATACATATAAAATGGCAAGAATCATTCAATTCGGAACCATTTTCTCCCAGTTTTCTAATTCGCATTGAATGATTGTTATTATGTGCAAATATTTCTAGAATGATTTTTTATGAATCCTTCCGAGAGGATCTCAGTCCAATGTAATTGAAAAAACATATTAACAGACTGAATTGGTATATGCTAAACATATTAGTCACTGATGAACCGTTATACATCTCATATATGCATACAAATACCTATGTATATATACAGTAGTTGAAATAATTATAGTCGCACATTTTTTGACAAGTTTTAACATATTATTTTTGTTCTTATTTAGTTTTGGTTATTTTTTTTTTTGTAAAAATATAGTTCATTATTTAACAAAACCCATGTATATCCAAGTTTCAAACTTTGTGCAATATTAAAATAAAAACAATAAACTTTCGTTAAAATTTCTAACATTTTTAATTAGATTTCCTTTAAAGATTCTGAGTATGCAGTTTTGTAGCCCATTGAATTCTAGTAGAACAAAGTACAAGTTTCGAATGACTAAAAATTACGGTTAATTTTCTGAATTCTTTTCGCCCCATTTGCTTCCATATAACGAATACACACAATTTATTTTTATATGGAAGAAATCCGAAACATTCTGGACAGAATAATTCTAAAAAATCAACCGTAATTTTAAGCAATTTGAAACTTGAACTTTGTTGTAATAGAATTCAATGGGCTACAAGACTGCATACTCAGAACCTTTCTAGGAAATCTAATTAAAAAAGTTAGAAATTTTGTTGATTTTTTTTTTTAAACATAAACATTGCACAAAGTTTGAAACTTGGATTTACACGGGTTTTGATAAGGAATGAACAATATTAAAAAAAAAAATAACCAAAAATAATATGTTAAAACTTGTCAAAAAGAGCTGCGACCACTGTATATATGCATATTTTTTTAAAAATGAAAATTGAAGTTCCTTTCACGGTCTACACAGTATCAATCAAATTAGTAGAATTAAATTAGGAATTTAATATCATATTGTGGTATGCGTACATAAATACATACTACATAACCCATACGCACATACATACATATGTATATTGGGTTTAGTACGAATGTAAAATTTTAATACGTTTTTTATAATTTTTCATAAATGGAATTATAAATTTTTTAAATTTGATTCTTACAAACTACAATACAAATTTAGCAACACTAATAAAATACTTTTTAACTGATTTATACTATTAAAATTCAAGTGTCCAGTGAACCGCTAAGTTCAACACGAGCAATGCTATTTGGAAGCCATTCGTGCACTAAGAATACTAAGCATTTTCATTGGAAAGTGTAAACGTTCTTCCAATCGAAAATGGTCATTTTCGTTTAACTTTTGATTTCCGTTGCATTCAATGCATTGCATTGACAGCTTGCACTTGACAATTTAAATAATGAACGAAAAAACATTTGTAATTTATTGAAAGCTCACTCAACTTGAAAACACTGCGATATGAAATGAAATTGTAAAATTTTGATTAAATTGAATCTAAAACAGAAGGAAATAAAAGAACAATACCAGAAATTTGTATTTGATTTGAATTATTCTACTAAAGTGGAGTACAAATATTTACAATATCAATTTTGAATNCTGATTTAAATTATTCTACTAAAGTGGAGTACAAATATTTACAATATCAATTTTGAATGCAGTGGCCCTTCTGGCATGGTATAGGAAAGTGTGCACTGGAACAATATGACAATATGTACGTATGTATGTTGCTTTGGCAATATACTTTCAGCGGCTTGAGTGAGTTTTTAAGCAACTTCGATTGGCTATATTTTTCTTCCACAAGCGTCCACAAGCTAGTGTTGCCGCGGCGTTCAAAAGAAATGTATCAACAAAATTCCCTAAATTGGATCAAAGGTATCATGAAAAAGAAAAATTTAAGTACCAAATTATCAATCTTCAATAACATTTCTAATTCATAAATTCAAATGGTAGATTGAGTTTTTAATTGANGGCAACACCGCGGCGTTCAAAAGAAATGTATCAACAAAATTCCCTAAATTGGATCAAAGGTATCATGAAAAAGAAAAATTTAAGTACCAAATTATCAATCTTCAATAACATTTCTAATTCATAAATTCAAATGGTAGATTGAGTTTTTAATTGAGATCTTTGGCAGTTGTATTACTATTTTTTGGTTTTATATAAAATACATATTGAAAAGAAGGCTTTTATACTCGGTAACAGTTGAATTCATTTGCAGACTTAACTAAAATCACATACTAAATTGGTGCTTAGTACTGTAAACACATAAAAGTAAATTTCACAATACCTACTGGATTACTCTGGATGAAATTCTTAGCCTAGTCTCTCGTCCGACAGCTTCAAAATAAAATAAATAAAATAAAATAAAAACTTTTTAATACACCACGCGTTTATAAATGGACTGAAAAGTAGAAAATAATATTTCTCAGTCCCATAGAATTTGTTTTGATAACTTTTGATTTTTAAATTTTAGCAGAAGTCATTATAAACAATCATAAAAGGTTTAAGATGGAAAGCGTTACCCACAACTTGTTCGTCAATCACAATCTATACGAAGCTAATAATAAAAGTATTTTTTAAAAACTCGATGAAAAACGTATTATTTTGATCCATTTGGAACAAAACGGCAACACTGTCCATATCTTCATATCTTCACATTCTTATCTATGTGGCTCGCTGTTGCCACTTTGGCCTTTGGGCATTTTTGAAGCAAAATTCGTTTGAATAAGAAGCACCCCCAGTTTCAAACATTATATGTACAAAATTTAGGAAAATTCGACAAATTTTCATCAAAATTTAAACTTCTGGATCTGAATCTTTAGAACATTTTTGGGTATGCAGTTTTATAGCACACACTTTTTAGTCTAGTGAAGTCCAAGCTTCAACCGCCTAAAAATTGGCACTTTTTCGGACCCAAAATGTTCTAAAAATTCCTAAATTTTGAATAAAGTGTGAAAGTGTTTATATGGTTTTGGTTAAAGCATGGACGGTATTTTTATAGAAAAATAACAAAAAATGGAAAAGTCCAGCGCCTTCGTGTTGGTCCGCGAGCTGTATCGGAGACACAGCCGCAAAATTTAAACGTAGAATACGTGGTATGGTTAAGAGCACCTTGCAAGTCAAAAACGAAAGCACGCAATAAGAAAAATATATCGATAACAACAGCGATAATAATATCGATAGCAAACTCGATAACAAAATCGATAAAAATATTTATAAAAAGTCTATAAAAATATCGATAACAAAACCAATAGCAAAATCGATAATAACCTGGATAGGAAAATCGACAACAAAACCGATAGAAATATCGATAAAAAATCGATAAAAAACCGATTACAAAATCGATTAAAATATCGATAACAAAATCGATAAAAAATAACGTTTATTATATCGATAAGTTCCTAAAATATCGATAGCAAAATCAATAACATAATATAAATATTGCGCCATCTGTTATTCAAAAGCCCAAATACCTACACACAAATACTTGTTGTCTCCTTCTCACACTTCAAGCGCATTTATGTGTTTTTTTTTATATTGCTATAGCACTTTAAAGGCTTAAAATTGACCCAAAAAAGCCGATATTTACCGTTATTTCTACGAATCTGTCAATATGTTTGGAATTTTACCTTTGAAACGCCACACTTTTCTTTAAAAGAACTTCATTAGTTCTCGTGCAATAAGCTTTTTCGTAAAGCTCTAAAAATTACAACTACAACATTTGACCATAGCCTCCATATAGAAAGGTAAGACGTATTCTACGTCAAAAAATTTGTTCGAAAATCATTAGATACGAATATAAAGAAAAATCAACACGTGGTCACTTGTTTGAGTCACTGTATATATTTTTGTTGGACGGCAAAAAATAGCACATTTTATTTTATTTTGGGCTTTTTTACTTGTATATTGTGGTACACAAAATTTTGATGAAGTGGTAACCGTGCTGTGGCTACATATGTATGTTTTTCGCACCTTCCCCCCGGTTACCGCTTGTGTCAAATGTTAATGAACTTTAGCCCCCATTTGAAGTGTTTGCGTGTTAGTTTGCAACTCCGCCTCCTTTCATGTTGCCAACAATCTTTCGCCCCCTGTCTTTTTTTATGTTATTACCGCGTATTGCATTTCAACCTTTTGCTTGCTGTTATTGTTTTTGTGCCGGTGTTGGGCTTTACTTTGTCTGGAATTTGCGTAATTTACTTGGTAGCTGTACAAGCTGAATTTTTAATGAAATACAGTGATTCCTTCACACTTTTTCATAGTTTGTTTTGTTTTTGTGCTCATGTTTTTTCCCCTCACTTTAGTGGGTAATTATGTAACATTGGTTGCTGTGATTTATTTCTTTTTCTGTTTCGTAGTCATGTAAAACTTCATATAATTTTCCTGGGCGTCACTGGGCGTTATTCTTTCCTTTATATTCTTTACTTTTATTTCAAAGTTAGTTGAAATACATATTTATGTAAATTCAATTCATAATCGCAAAGGAATGAATACATTAAAAATGTTCAGATGAAAGAGTTAGTCGAATCTAGCTTCGATTAAGAAAGCACCGTTACATTCTACATGGGAATTTCCTGGAGCTGACTCAATGTCATTCAGAAACCTTTATTTACCTTCTGAAGGTTTCGAATTTGTACTCAGAATTTCTCTGTTGGCTCCGGTTTAAAAGATATCTTAACCTAAAAGTGCCATAATAGCTGTTTTTCCCTATATTTGAGGTTATGTATCATTACAGAAAATTATTTGTTCCCAAAGCCATTGACAGCGCCTTAAACTCTAGCCCTTTTCCTTCAACCTGTCATTAAGCATGTTGCATGTTAGGACAACTAAAATGCTTTACGAGCAAATCAGTGAAATTTGTGTAAAGCATATGGCCGATTTTATTTATGCATTGCGTAGTACGTCCTCTACTCTATGTAAGGTTGTTTTGCCAAATAACCTCGAGTGTCAAGAAAAATATGTAGCATTGAAAATCACGCGCTGCCAGCCAAGCTTGGATGAAAGCAGTGGCTGTAGGAGGTGGTGCGAACGTGCGTGCGCAGGGATGCTAAACAGCAGATGACATTGAGTAGTATTGCTCTTCCCTAAATGTAATTGTTTTGATGCACTCGCGAAAACGCAAAAACTTTTACCCTTCTTTTAGCGATTTTTACGACAGCGACAAAATAAAGCATATAATTGTCGTTTTAAAATACATCCCAACACGCTCGTAAGCTATAAACGTTGTTTTTATTATTATGCAAAATACATACTATTTTTGGTGCGGCGAGAGCTGATCCAACGTGGTGTTTAATGTAATGACTTCTCACCCCCGTTGCAATTTATTTAATGTACTCATAAATTCACAGTATAATTTTAATTTGGGCATAAATAAATATCTACTTTTGTTTTGGTGTTACTTTTGTATTGTCATACATACATATGTACATATATATAAACAAATGTAATTTTGATGTGTCTTTGTTCTTATTATTAATACCAACATTTGCAGTCTCTGCAGTCTGCACGAGGTACGAAACTGCTTTTTTTTATACCCGAGCGCACTTGTGCACAAGAGTATTATAACTTGTTTGTAACAGGCAAAACGAATCGAGATAGATATAGACAAATTTATACATAAATGATCAGAATGAAAAGAGAAATCGATTAAAGGTCAGTATGCAGCTCTCAAGAAAAGCAAAACCTCCATGCAAAATGACGTACAAAAAATGGCTAAGAAATTTGCTACGCTTTCTACTACGGTTTTCTTAAGTTTTTTGTGAAAAATTAGCACAAGGCAACCCATGCTTGCAACAGAAATATATATATATATTATTTCTATATTATTCTTGAGGAAAGGGTGAGGCAACAGGCTATGAAGTATCAAAAATGTCAAAATTCCTTGGACACACACACGAAATAATGGCAATTATTTCCTTACCGTTTTCTTAAGAGCTGCATACAGGGCATAAGCGGTGACTGTCTGTCCGCCCGTCCGTCCGTCCGTCTGTGTATACGATAGCTCGAATAAAAATTTAGACATCCTAACGAAACTTGGCACGTGTACTTCTTTCAGGCGTAGTACGGGTGGTGTTGAAAATGGGCAAAATCAGACAATAACCTACCTAGCCTACCTCCCATATAACGGTAGTTTTCAGAAATACGAAAACTGCGATATTTTAGTAAGTACTGAAGAATATTCATTCAAACTTGATATTTACAATGATTTTTAGATGAAAAATAAGAATATTATACATTTTTGGAAAATGGGCGTAGCCACGCCCACTTATGATTACATATAAGTATCTCGCTAACCGTTATACCTACTTGTACCAAACTCGGTGTGGTTATTGTGCTTGCCACATAAAGGCAAAATGTTGAAAATTATTGAAATCGGACTAAAATTACGGCCACTTTTCATACAGCGGTAAATTTCAGAAATGCTTGAAATTTTGATACTTCTTAATTTATACAAAATTGATAGTAAAAACAATGCCTTGAAAATAAGTAAGATTATTTGGAATTAGGGAAAATGGGCATGATACCGCCCACATATGACTTTATAAGTTTATCTGATTATTTCTAACTGAACGTTCTATCGAAAATATTTAAAATAGGGGTAAAACCACCCCTGCTTATCATGTAGTGTTAGTTTTCGGAAAGGTGAAAAACATACATTAAATACTTGCNCGCTTACCATGTAGTGTTAGTTTTCGGAAAGGTGAAAAACATACATTAAATACTTGCGCCCCGCTCCGCCCGAACTTAGACTTTCTTCCTTGTTTTTTTTTCTAATTTTATTTTTATGTTCAAGGTTATGTTAGCGTTAAAATGCTGGCATAAACAGGGGAAGGGCTCAAAGATAAGGAACATACATAAGTGTCTTCATACATTAATAATTAGTTTCCACCTAGCCTTAATTGCGGTTTACACTTATTGGCAGAAGGAAATTACAACTCGAAGGGAAGGCAAACGAAAAAAAGACAAAAAGTAAGGAATCAACTTTGCCGATAACCTACAAGGCTACCTTTAGCCAGAAGTAGCGTACTTAAAATTCCGCCTGTCAAAAATTTCTTCTGCGACTGACAAGAGTAGGAAGGATAATAAATTTTTAACGACTCCTGTAAGGCGGAAAATTATATTGAGAATCCCTACCGAAATTTCCTAAACAAAAAATTAGAAATTGTTTTTAATTGATTATATGAACCAATCTCACGAGTTGTTTCTTTAATGTTCTCGCAATTTGGCAAACTCCAAATTGATTTTAGACCCATGGTTTCTTCAGCAAATTTGCTTAGAATTACACATAGAATCCTTCTGTGCTAATACGTGCATAGTCGAAACAATCTTCCATAAAAATTTACCCGCCCAAATGCATAAATAAATAAAAAGTATATGTAAATCTATCACATTGTTTCGGTAAATTTGCGAAGCTGTAACGCATTGCCCAGCAGAAAATATCGATGTGTATTGCAGCAGAAAATTTTTAATTTCTTTTAATATTTTTATTAAGCTTTGTACACGCAGAAATCCAATGTTACGTATACGCCTACTAGAACAATTGAATGTGTAGAAACGGACCCAATAAAAATGAATACTCCTTGTTTATACCAGGCATTACGGGCACTTCTCTTTATTGTGGTTATTTGTTTAACATTTTTTACGACACTTATTATTTTAAATTAAATTGTATCGCTCTTTGCCATCCCTACCCAAAAAATATCAATTGCAATTTTAATTACGTAATTTAAATTCCATTACCCTATTTTTTCGTTCAAACTATTTTCCAGTAATTAATACGAAATTGTTTGCCTAACTCTGTTTTATGTTTGTGTATTCTCTTTGCAGTTAAAATCGAAAAGTCTAACACATTTAGATGGCCTGGATTCGATGGTTGCAAGTCCGCATAGTATTCCCGCTGGCAAAGCGACGAATGTAGTAAGTTCCTCTTACAACTATGTATATTGCAAAAAAAAAGTAAAAGCACATGTACATACCTCCACACNGACGAATGTAGTAAGTTCCTCTTACAACTATGTATATTGCAAAAAAAAAGCGCAAGCACATGTACATACCTCCACACATAGCTATGCATGTTTATGTATATATTTATTACTTTTTTTTTGCATAAAGCATTTACTTACCGTTGAGTATGAAGATTCCTCCTTAGTTTTTTATATGTATTTACATATTTAGGTACCTACATAGTATATATTTAGTAGTTTCGTCTGTTGCAAATAGTAAATTAATTTAATTAGTGCTACTTTTATAGATTCCATGTAGTTTTTGGTCAGTACATGTATGTAAAGCTTTGAATGCATGAGACTTCAGATTAGGGATGTTAATTTTTCGGCTTTTTCCGATCCCTGGATTTTCGGGATGACGTTGTATGGATTAGTCCCGGGATTTAGATATTCATTACTTTTCAACAACTTGAATCGAAAAAATTGCTTCTATATTGTTTGAGAAGTCCCCCTACCATGACATAAATAATAGATAAATGGGGTTGAAACCTACTTTTTTATTTTAAGTGGCGTTTTTATTTTTTCTCTCTGACCGCAGCATTTCTTTTCAAGAGCTTTGTAATTTCAAAGATATGATTACTTCCAAAAATTATTAAAAAATTCAATGCAATGCAGAATAAAAATGTGAGTAACAAATGCAAGAGAAAATTTCTTTAGAATTTAAAAGATTTAAATTTTTTGGATTCACAAGGACGAAAGTTGGAAGAACGAAATACGAGGATGTTAACGAGTTTATATAAAACCAAATATTACGAAATTTCAAGGATAAACTTCTTCTCTAAGCACATTTCTCTGAATTTTTTAAATCATTTTTGAGTTACTGACGTCAGAGTGAAAAACTAAAAACGCAATTTTACTATATTTGGCCCATAGTTTCGCGAATATATGGATATTTGTGTTTAAAATTTACTATCGCTCGGTGTTATGTATATGTATAACGAGCAAGACATTTATAAAAAAATATTAATTATTAAATAAAAAAAGAAAATAGTCAATACTGGTCAAGAAAAGGAGTTTCTATTATTGCCATCAGTGCAAATTATAAATCCCGAAAATCCCGGGATCCCGGAATCCTACTTCAGATGTTGTTGAGAAGCCGCTAAGTTACTTTTGCAATCAGATAAGCCATCATTTGCCGCTTCAATACATTTATTTTCTTTTGTAGTTGATTTAGAAACTAAAGATAATTAATCTATGTCATGAAAAGACACCAATATCAATGCATGCACGGGTACCTGTATGTACATTAGGGTGGTCCAAATATTTAATGTTAAGCCCTTGGATTTTTCTGAAAAGAATAAAAAAACTCGTGGTAAAATAAGCAATTCGGTATTAGTATTGAAAGTCTCCTGAAGAGAAACCGAGTTTTCCGATCCGATCTTTTTAAGAATTATATACTATTTCTACGAAGAAGTGCTTTTGCCCATATAAAATACATGGGAAACTTCATGGGCTTTGAGCAGTTCTTAATATGTATCACTTTAAAAAAATAAAAAATACGGGTATTTTTTTCATTTAGATTCCTAGGGGTGATATCTTAACATTTTCAACTTATCCCACCCCTCCCCCTCCCCCCCCCCATGTATTTTTGGACCCCTAATCTATATACATATATACAGTGCAGAGTTGCGGGTAGTTTTTCGAGCCCAAAATATCCAATACCCATGTATGTATAGAGCGTCATTATTTGAAATCGTCTTGACCATTTCGACTAATTCTTTTCTTGTTGTGATCGTGATAAATAATACAGGGTTTAAAGTAAAATAGATAAGTTAGTGAAGAAAAATATGTCTCACTAGGCTGAAGAAATTTCCTTTCGATATTTGAGCCGTTTATTTTGAAAGTGGCATAAGTCACTTCGTATACTAATGACAAAGCCTTCTACCTTTGGAAATTGAAAAATTTTTAATTTAAAATTTAGTGCACTAAATATTTCAATAAAAAGGTGCTATTAGGCTACATTTATTTAATTTACGATAATGTTTGGGCCATTTTGAAGTTCGAAAAACTTAAATTGTATGTATGTATGTATTTTTTTCTTCTTCATCTTTGGTTCGGTAACTGGCTGAGCGATTTTGGCCGAGCCCAACAAATCTAGCCAATCGACTCTCTTCTGTGCCAACTGNGCACTAAATATTTCAATAAAAAGGTGCTATTAGGCTACATTTATTTAATTCACGATAATGTTTGGGCCATTTTGAAGTTCGAAAAACTTAAATTGTATGTATGTATGTTTTTCTTCTTCATCTTTGGTTCGGTAACTGGCTGAGCGATTTTGGCCGAGCCCAACAAATCTAGCCAATCGACTCTCTTCTGTGCCAACTAACGCCTATTGGAAATGCCAAGTGAAGCCAAGTCCTTCTCCACTTAGTCTTTCCTTCTTCCTCTTCTCCCACCAGCGGGTTCCGGGTTGAATACATTCGGAGCTGTATGTATGTATATTTGTTTTTATGTTTATAACTAGGGAAGACAAAAATATGCACAAAAAACTTAATTATATGATCATTAAAATGACTCCAAAATTTTATAAATATGCTTGATATATGCCCCAAAAATGTATATGTATGTATAACGAAATTTTTTTCGAGTACCGCCTGAAAAGTTTTTAACATATACACATATATGTATGTATTGAAAATATTGCAAATGAACGTTCTACGTCACAAGACTTTCCCCAGGTGAAAATGTTGCAACATTTTATTGAAGTGTTGCTTCACACAAAATATTTTTGTTGCTGATATTGAGAAGTTACAAAAGTTACAATAAAAAAAGCAGAATAAAACTCGCTAAACTAAAAACGAAAAATTTTTTATTGAATTTTTCAACCAAAACCGGTTTAGCGCGAAACTTGACTATCGGAAAACTACAGTCGAAAATTTTTTACGAGTATATTAAAATTGTTTACTAGAAAATAACGGGGCTTTTCATTGTTTATCAGCCTTTTTTTTGNACACAAAATATTTTTGTTGCTGATATTGAGAAGTTACAAAAGTTACAATAAAAAAAGCAGAATAAAACTCGCTAAACTAAAAACGAAAAATTTTTTATTGAATTTTTCAACCAAAACCGGTTTAGCGCGAAACTTGACTATCGGAAAACTACAGTCGAAAATTTTTTACGAGTATATTAAAATTGTTTACTAGAAAATAACGGGGCTTTTCATTGTTTATCAGCCTTTTTTTTGGTCAATTAAACAAATCTCGTCAGCAACACTGGCTATCTCCGCAAAGGTATTGTCAGATGAAATTATGCGAAAATTAGGTAACTTATTACCAAAAAAAAAATCATTTTTATGCATTTTTATGCTTTTTCGCCAAAATATGCATTTTGTGTCATAATATGCATTTGCATATGCAATATGCATTTGCATATTTTTGTCTTCCCTATTTATAACTCTTACTAGAATGTCAAGATAGCTATGTTTTAAGAAAATATTTAAATATTGGTATGCAAACTGAAAACGTCTTTTTTTACCATATACTCAAGTAGCACACTGGTGTATAACTTGGTGTTCATTTTGGTCCAATTAATCAGATTAATACCAAAATTCTTAAATATACACCGAGTTATACACCTGTGTGCCTACTTGAGTATTGCTTGTAACTACAGACATAGTACGTGTGAACACGATTTTTTTTTTGTTTTTGTAAATCTCATTCTTTTACAGAGATTTGAGAAAAAAACATTTATTAATTTTCTAAAGATACCGCAAACTTTATATAGTCTTTGAATGTAATATATTCTATAAACTATAAAATTTAGCTTTTAATGCTTGGCAAGCATAACATAATCATACTAGTTTACATTCATTTACTTAAAACCACACTTTAGTATTTTGTTTCTCTTTTTCCCCCTTCTATTCTATCAACACACACGCATTTGTTAGACGCACCTAATTAAATCGAAAACGCAGTCGCATGCGGCAACCCTGTCCCAAACGATCGCAATTTTATCACTCTCCCAGCCTTCACCGCTCTCTATACTGAATGAAACACTACAAAATCATTCACACCCAATTCACTACAACAATTCCCGCACATTTTTGTCCAACATATCAACTATAATCATTACCACAACCAACAATCACAAAAACCATCAATTGCCAAAACGAAATTTAAAAAAACAGCTCAATATGTATGCAGAACAAAGTTCTATGCAACATTCTCCGCCCGGTTTATGTTCCCAGAAGTTGCCAGAGTGTGTAAGCTAAGATAAGAAAACAATAATCATAAACACAGACTCATGCATCAGCATTTTCTCCTTCTCCACAATCCCCGAAATGCACCCCTGAGTTAGCACACCGAACACTCCCTCCTGTTGTAGCTGCAAAATTAGTTCTTTGAGAAGCAGCGTCAGACTCGTAGACGGCCGTAAATACAACAACTCATTCCTCAATGCAATCAAATAAATTTCAGAGCGGCATTGAAGTTAACCCCACCGTCGACAATTCAAAAACTAGTACTCATAAACAGCATCAGACAAGTCTATTTGGGCCAGCGTTATTAAGTTCGTCTTCATCGCCAGCGTCTGGTGTGGCAACAGTCTCCTCTGCTCATGGGGTAGCTGCTTCAGTGGCGAGTGCAACTCCTTCTGCTGGTTTGACGACAACAACGTCAACGATGCCAGTGCCTGCGGCGAGTCATAAGAAAAAAACGGTATTCTTACAGCGCAAAAAGCCACTGCTAACACGCAGTGAGGTGAGTTGGGTGTTGTGTCAATGTGGTGAATAGATATACATAGTAGAGCAAACATGCCTGGCAAAGCTTTTTTATTTGCATAATTATTATGTTGCTATTTGATTTTCTAATTTAATAAATATCGGACGATTTTCTGATATAGATTGAACCTGAAACCGAGGGAAGTCATCTGAAATGCAAAGAGCGATATCAAACATTGTCGCTGTAATGAAAAAGGTCGTAACTAATAAAAAGTTAAATATCCACTACTTGATCGATAAGATGCATTTCATCGAATAACAACTACCCACATCGTTTTATGCCAAAAAAAGGGATTATTCACGACTTTTTGGTATTTCAGTGACGATGTTTATTATGGCTTTTTACATTTCAGATGACGATGTGTAAGTTAAGTAAAGCACATTTTCTTACTAAATAACGTAGTGATAATTGAAAAATCTCAAAAACGTGATATACATGCATTACATACTTACATATTGGTGTACTAAACACTTTTAATGAGCTTAGATTTATTTAAAAACAAATATTTGCTGGTACATACGTATGCATTTTCATGTAGTAAATACCAACAACAAACAAATTTCACACAATGAAAAACAAAGATCAGCAGTTAACTCTAATTAAGTCAATGCGCTTCCATTTCATTTACATAAGTTTTCA
The DNA here is from genome assembly GCF_001687245.7 of Rhagoletis zephyria. NCBI lineage: Eukaryota > Metazoa > Arthropoda > Insecta > Diptera > Tephritidae > Rhagoletis > Rhagoletis zephyria. The sequence continues at coordinate 30,958 of NW_016161643.1, forward strand.
CTTACTTTCCAGCTTTTACTCGCCACCTTCTGTTGCCATGAGTCAATATTTCACTGCAAATCGCCTTCAGATAGTATGTAACGGACAACGCTTTAACTAAACTAGTGCCTGACAATCAACCAACTGATTCTTCACNCATTTTCTTACTAAATAACGTAGTGATAATTGAAAAATCTCAAAAACGTGATATACATGCATTACATACTTACATATTGGTGTACTAAACACTTTTAATGAGCTTAGATTTATTTAAAAACAAATATTTGCTGGTACATACGTATACATTTTCATGTAGTAAATACCAACAACAAACAAATTTCACACAATGAAAAACAAAGATCAGCAGTTAACTCTAATTAACTCAATGCGCTTCCATTTCATTTACATAAGTTTTCACTTACTTTCCAGCTTTTACTCGCCACCTTCTGTTGCCATGAGTCAATATTTCACTGCATCTCGCCTTCAGATAGTATGTAACGGACAACGCTTTAACTAAACTAGTGCCTGACAATCAACCAACTGATTCTTCATGCGTCTCGTCTCTTCCTAGCAAATTTTTGCACAAGTTCCGCCATAACAT
>NW_016161643.1:31637-49564 GCF_001687245.7 Rhagoletis zephyria
ACATATTGGTGTACTAAACACTTTTAATGAGCTTAGATTTATTTAAAAACAAATATTTGCTGGTACATACGTATCATTTTCATGTAGTAAATACCAACAACAAACAAATTTCACACAATGAAAAACAAAGATCAGCAGTTAACTCTAATTAACTCAATGCGCTTCCATTTCATTTACATAAGTTTTCACTTACTTTCCAGCTTTTACTCGCCACCTTCTGTTGCCATGAGTCAATATTTCACTGCATCTCGCCTTCAGATAGTATGTAACGGACAACGCTTTAACTAAACTAGTGCCTGACAATCAACCAACTGATTCTTCATGCGTCTCGTCTCTTCCTAGCAAATTTTTGCACAAGTTCCGCCATAACATTACCATTTTGTTTGCCAAGAAAAATGTACTCGCAAGTCTGCTCTTTCGCACTTTTATTTCTACTTTACTATTTGTTTTCGAAGTCATGAAAGGGTAAAATTTCTGCGAAGCAAAATTCATTGCATTGAAAAAGGTGTGAAGCATTTTTTCCGCACATTTGAGATGGTTTTGATGTAAATGAAAATGATAGATACCTAATGATTAGAATTGTATGGATAGCAGACGTTAACGTTAATTAATGGTGGTTTCTCGTGCTGATTATAGGGGCAGTAAGATTTGTTTTGACCTTCGAAAGGCATCGAATTTTTCAATTTGTATCATTCGGTGGCAGGAACAGGCGTATATAACCCCAGACTGAAGCTCTCGGTGCCCCTGGAACCTTCCCTACCATCTTTCGGAGCGGAGGTCTATGCCATCAGTCTGTGTTCTGAGATTAGCATTCGCATTAAGGCTCTCTAATCATTCGTGCTCCTCCTTGGTTTAGGAGTGTGTAGAGAGGATTAATGCTCTGGCTGAGGTTACTGATAGTCAACTGATTTGTCTACCAGGGAACATGAGGGTCGAAGGAACTGAGGATACTGATCAGTTGGCCAGAACGGTTGCAGCCTCGACCGACCCCGATAGGAACTGAGCCCTTCCTTGCAGTGGGACCCAACACCATAAATAAAGTGCTCAGAAAGGAAAAAAACCACACTGGCGCAACACAATGGAGGGTACAATCTGAAAATATATAGGTTACTCATAGATCTCCCAAGGACAAACTAAGAATCGTTACAGGTTTTTTGACTGGCCACTGCAGGCTAATAGGGCACCTATATAAATTGGGAATTTGGTCCAGTTACCTGTGTCGCTTTCGCGACGCTGCCAAGGATACTCCTTTACACCTTCTTATGGAGTATGAGGCAGGAGGAATAGGAGAATAGGGCACCGGTGGTCAAGAGAGAAGCACATACAGGCTGATTTCCAAAACTTCAATTGCTTTGCATACATGCAATGAATATTATTCCATAACGTCGAACTAGAAAATATTGAAAATGTATACTTTTCCAAAACGAAAAATGAGTATCAATCGAAGGGGGGTTGAAAAATGTTTATTTCTGAACTATATTTAGCGGAGTTGCCACATGTTTAATTAATATAATTGAACTGAATTCATCAGTTGATTAAAATATGTATCGCAATGTTAGACGAAGAATATTTTAGAATATCTTAGCGAGAAACTACTTTTAAAAAGGGCTGACACCTGTTTAAAAAGTCGAATTTAACTATATCTATATATATAATACGCGAAAGGGCTTTTTGTACAGGTCATCAGATCTGAACCATTCGTTTGATTTTCAAAAATGAGGCATCAAATTAAAGGGCTTGATATTTAGATGTGCAGTAGGATTTAACTTTTCCGGAAAGAATGGCCACCTTTTAAAAAATCAAGTTGAGATTATTTATTAATCAATACCCCATCATATCCCCATCCTTCGCTCGATTTTCAAAAATGAGGTGTCAAATTAAAAGGCTTGGTTGCAGATGTGCAATGAGGTTTTACCTTTTGGAAAGAGCTGCCATAGGTATCAGTCGAAATGGTTATTAAAAGCTTTGCTTCTTAACTGTGAGAGTGTTGCTCCTGTTTAAAAAATCAAATTAAATTTTAAATAGGGAAATTACATAGGTAATTTACAAAATGTTCCCCCACAGGGGTCCAGTCTAAAGGAGTTTAAAAAGGTAGTAATGTGAAAATGTTTTGAAAAGGGTTGCCACCTGCTTTAAAGGCCGAATTTAGTTATATGCAGTATTAAAATATAGGTGTTAAGCGAAAGAGTGCTAAGAAATCTTTAGTTTAAACATCAAAATTTTATTTGATGGTTTGAAGAGAGTTGCTAGCTGTTGAAAATTTTAAATTTAAACGAATTATTAAATTAAATAAATTACTAAAAGAGGTGATTTAATCGTTCATGGGTTTGAGAATGATTTATATCTGAACTATTTAGGAGAGTTGCCAGGTGATAAAAAAATTTAATTCAATTTAATTCTTCAGGTAATTGAATTATGTATCAAAGTATCAGACGAAAGAGCTTTAAAAGATTTCAGTTTGAAAATGCTTCGCAGAAGGTTGCCACCTGTTTGAAAAGCCTAATGTATTTAGCATTTACACAATTTTAATGAAATATTAAAATATGAGTGGCAAAAGAAAGAGTTTCAATAAAACTTTAGTTTGAAAATATTTTTTGTTAGGGTTGCCATCTATTCGATTTTTATTTTGAGCGATAAAGTTCGGTAATTGTGTTATCAGCTGTCTCGATGAAGTCAATTGGCCCCCTCGGAGCCGCGATTTCACGCCCTCAGACTTTCTTGTGCCATGCCGTGAAGGACCGATATAATGCGAACAATCTATTAACGATTCAGGCCTTTAAGACGTATGTCGGGCATTTCTTACGATAGATCTCTTATTGTCTTGGAGAACTCGGATAACAGGATGCGCTACTGCGAAGACAGTCACATGATAAAATCGGGTTCCATAATTAATGTATAATTCCCATGTTCTTTCGAATAGACCCATAATATACCGAAAAAATTAGTTTGAGTTAATTTTTATAAATAAATAATTTTTTTGTTATGGTCATCAGATCTTTAATGTGAAGATCATCAGATCAGCAGCGTCATTCTAAATGTGCATTAAGGTTTTATTTTTTGAAGTTACGACCTTTTTTTAGCGGTGCACGGTGGTTTGAATTTTGAGCAAATGAAAAACCGACGCCATTTGAGACCTGTCTTCGTTCAAAAAGGGATGGACGAATGTACTTGAAACATTTGCAATATTTATTAAGGTTTGTGAATAGTGTTGCCATCTGTTTAAAATATTAAACTCAATTTTGGCGTCTTAACGCCATGCGATCGACTTTCTTCATTATCAACTTGATGTTTTTGTAACAGTAAAGGCTTTAACACAGCCTTGAATGTACTAAACGTGGGCTGCAATTGCCATATGGAACGTTTGAAACTTTTATATTATTAGGAATAAGGGCTTTCTCCACGCTACAATTGCTTTTTATAAAGGTGCAATAGGCAAAAAAAGTCAAATATCTTAAAAAAGGCAAAAAAATGCAACATCAATGTGTATATTTTTAATCAGGGAAAGCTAAATCGTGGACATTCTTAATCGAGTATACTCCAGCTATTTAGCAGAAAAAAGGCAATTTCCATAAAATCTCCTCCCTGGTCATAAATATCTACTCATATCAACTATACTAAATTTCTTTGTAAAAACGATGCTATCTCTTCAATTGTCATCTTTATGTATTGTTGTTTTAATTTACTTGTTTCAATCGTAAAAATAGGTACATATGTGCTATTTGCATATATTTGTATGTATATAAGTACTCTTATTTACGGATAAGTATGTATTTCAGTTCCACAAATGAACAACATAAAATATCGCTTTCTAACCTATCTTGGAAAATATCAAATTTCACAATTCTCATTGAGTCTTCAGCTATTAATATTTTTGCTTAAATATACATAGTCCAGTCAATTTAGACATTCGAGGTTACGAAAATTCCCACCCAGCTGAAAATTGGTAGGAAATCTAAAAAGTCCTCATCGATCCGATACCTGGAAAAAAAGTTACTCGGGGTCAAAGGTCACAAAAGCTCAGATTTCTCCGAGATATAACGATTCAAATAGTTGGAAGAGTTGTAATCGGCATAATATGTATAAGTACAACAAAGGTGCCGTGGAAACGTGTGCATATTATGACTTTTACAATTCTTCCAACTTTTTGAATCGTTATATCTCGGAAGCGTTGGCTCTTACGACAAAAAGTATTTAAACATTTTTTATAGATAATTATCTCATTTACAATTTTTGTGTAAACTAATTTTATGATAAACTTACTGTTTTGCTGAAAATCCCGAAAACCCCGAGTTCACTTTTTTTCCAGCTATCGGATCGATGAGGACTTTCTATATTTCATTTATGATGGTGTTTTGAACAATCCTACCAATTTTCAGCTGGGTGGGAATTTTTGTAATTTCAGTCCTATTTTTGGTCTAATTTGACCGGACGGGTACGCATATAGAAATGTACATATATAAAATAAATCTACATCTGAGGGGAAGATCGATCTATCTTGGCTGCCAGTTCGAAAACGCCCTATCTCAAAATTGGCAGCTGAGATGAGGCGTTTTTCAACCAAATTCTGAAGTAGGGGGTTCTTGATTCTTTTTTTCTGAGATGGGCCGTTTTCGAACCGGCTGCCAAGATACATACGTAAGTCCATCTTCNTCTTTTTTTCTGAGATGGGCCGTTTTCGAACCGGCTGCCAAGATACATACATATGTAAGTTCATCTTCCACTCAGCTGTCGATATGCATAAAAACTGCTTGAAATACTAAAAAAAAAAAACTCGCTGAAATTCTTTACAGGTCACAAGTTCTGAATATTTCTCTGTGAGTTTTTGTACTGATCAAGGCGTCCAAGAAGAGGAATTCATTCCCGCAACCAAGGGTGTAACGCTTTAGTAAGTATGGCGCGCTTTTAATTGTTCTGCTAATATCCTTCTTGCTTTATTTGCTTTGCAGCGGCGCTCTGAGTCAAGCTCTGAAGCGGAGAAATCTGAGCTTCTCACAAATCACCATCACCGACAATAATCCACCAAACAGTTTTTTGGAAACTGGTAAGTACATACAAATGTTTATTTTGTAGGTGGGGCATTCATCTGTAAATGATTGAGGGCAGAGGCAAAATTACACAATAAAATAGAACAAACATCTCAACAGTGGAAGAGCCGCATATAAAATATGGCAAAAAGTACTAATTGTGCTCCGATTTTTTAGTAATTTGTCATCTGTACAAGTTTTGTTTAAGAACGAAAAAATCTTAAAAAACCGCATAGCCATANTAATAAATCTAAAAATTATATAAGAAAAAAATTAAATTTAATAAAACAGTAGTATTTAAAAATTAAATTAAATTAAAAAAAGTATTTTTTTAACAAAATGTTAAAATTAAAAGAAAATTAAACAAAAAAGAAACAAAGAATTACTTTAAAAAAAAATTAATACGATCCTAAAAATTTAATTATAAGAGCAAAAATGTAAATTAAACAAAAAAAAAATATTAAAAAAAGGCTATAGGTTCGAACTCGGATCTTTCGAACTGCACGCCTGTGCTTTGCTCACTCGGCCATTGCGAGAACATTTTTTAAGACTTTTGTACTAGAATAACAAAAGTCTTTCGAACTATTTGCCATCTGCCTTTCAATTGTCTTACAAAAGACTTTTTACTATCTTAGCCAGAATTGTTCTGTTAGAATCAGACCACTGGGTGCCGTCTCCCCAGTACTTTTGTGCTTTACAAATTCAGGAGCAGAAAAATTTGTGATTTGAAAATTAAATGGTAAAATTTAACCAATTCTGAAAATCAAAGCTCGCCTGATGGAAACACCTTAGGCTACTGTTAAAACCAAATGTATATTTATATTTTATAATAAACAAATTATAATAGCTCAAGGCATATTTTATGGCAGGCTACTCTCCGCTGGCAAGTTCGCTGGATGAAAATACCGACGTGGAAAACTTGGCAGGGCACTATTTGATCATTACTGAACGAGATGGCAGTCGGAAGACACTGCAAAAAGCTGCTTCCTTTGTAAGCCATACCATTGCAAACGTTCTTTTTAATGCTTTAATTAATACCCGCTCCTACGCATTGTTTACTTAGGGATCCCGTACTCGTCCGCCCCGTTTACTCTCATCCGCATCGACGGAAGAAACCAGCGAGGCCGCTGTGCCAGGGAAGCAGCTAAAACAACGCTGGTCCGGTCTGTTCGGCATCAAAAACCCGCAACAGAGTCAACTATGCGAGCTACTCAATAATTACGCGAAGAATGGTGTACCACAAAAGACAGCTTCGCTGAATTTCGATCATCCGGATTTCGATGCGGCCTTGGAATATTTAGACAACATGCACAAATCGTGGAAGGATATTGTCGACAGCGCCGACATGAATGACAACGAAACGAGAATACAGACTGCCATTTGGGAGTTGGTCACCACTGAAGTGTACTACATACACGCCCTGCAAACGGTGACTGATGTGAGTGTCTCTGTGCAGAGTTCTCGACAATTTTCAGTACCTCACGTTGTTTGATTTCTGTTTCCACAGCTCTTTCTTGCGTGCTTGGAGGCGGTGCAAGAGGAACGCCTTCTTACCGATGTCGATCAGCATCGGCTCTTTTCGAATGTGCGCGACATATGCGAAGCAAACCTCAAGTTTTGGATAATTTACCTCTACCCAATGGTGGCGCATAGTATTGCCACGCGCGAACCACTACGCATCTCATTTTTCCATCAGGGTTTCGTTGCTTTTGCCTCCATCTTCGCACCATACAAAAAGTACTGTGCCGAGCAGAGTACCTGTCAGTTCTACTGTAAGGAACTAAATCGGAATAATGCGCTCTTCACTTCTTACTTGGCCTGGTGCGAATCACAAAAAATGTGTAATCGGCTACGATTGGCTGACATTATAGTGCGGCCGATGCAACGATTGACGAAGTACAGTCTTCTTTTGGCAGCGATAAAAAAACACATGTCGGATGTAGAACTGGTAGAAGCGGTCGATACAATGGTAGGTCGATTATAAGGTATACTTACAATGTTTATTTAACTTTAACTACTGTTCACTTCCAGATTCATTCCGTGGAGAATTTTGTTTTTAGTGTAAATAATCACTTGACAACCCGCCAAGAGAATGAACGTTTGAAGGGTGTTATGGCGCGCATTGAGTCTTATGATGTAGTGGTAAGTCGGCAGAGTTACAATTTACTACAGTCCACTTTTATCATTGTTCACTTTTTTGTTTAATCTATCTTTAGGATACCAATAATGAACACCTGGACAAAATGGTAAAGCAATATAGTCAAATGTTCGATTTGTGTGCCCCCATGAAGGGTTGTCCCGCCCATCAGGTGCGTCATCTCTTCATGGAGGGTGACCACAAATTCAAAGACAATCTCGGCAAAGCCGACGTGCACTGTTTCCTGCTTACCGACATGCTGCTCGTCTGCAAGGCAATTGCAAAGCGTGGTCTCGGCTCGCTCAAGGTGATTCGGCAACCATACTTAACAGATCGGCTCATCGTGCAACAAAACAATAACGTTTTAAATTGTGTCTACCTCAATGAGTTTCAAGTAGCCATAACTGCATTCACTCTACAATGTTCCGAGGCCAAGAATTGGTATGAGTCATTGAAACGTGCTAAAATGATCTACACGAGACTGAAGCAGGGTACCGGCAATTGGGATAGTTTGCGTTTCGGTGGAAGTGGGCCAAGTGTTGGCACAGTCGACTCCCTTGGTGTGAAAAAGTCGCCAATGAATTCATCAATATGCAGTCGTGTATCTAGCGCTAACAATAGTCACAGCGGTTCGGTGGAGTGGAATGATTCGCGCAACATATCTGTGGACTTTGAAAAGACTAACTCTTTATCCAGTGAAGATGGTTCGATGGGTAAGTGTTGAGCCGCCTAAATGATGAGCTGTTGATTGATGATGACTTTTTTATTATGTCTTCAGGCAAAAATCTTACATCCGTTCCTCTTAAGCTAAAAGTGAATACCGCTTCGGCGAATACACTTTCTGTACAACCACTTAATCACCTGGGTCAGAGTCTGCCGAATCTAAATCTCAACCATAGCCATACGTAAGTCCGAACACATACGCAGCCTACATATAATTTCCATCTGTGAATTACAAAGTTCTATACATTAAGGTTTAGTTTCGTATTCACGCAAGTAATTCACTCATTTTTATTTCATAGCCGTTTCATGAGACTGGTTTCTATAAAACCACATTTATTTTAAATGTACAAAAATGCGTGTTTAGGGTGTGATTTTCACTACGTTTGCGCTCTAACGCATTTAGTTGAGTGCTCCTTTCTTGAAATTTAAGACGCTTACGTAATGCTCTGCTTATGCTATGCTCAATAAGCTGCATACTAACATCTCATCTGCTTGAAGGGCCATTAATTCATTTTTATTACAAACATTTATTTCACCTCTCACGTGTCGAATACATCTTTTTTCATTCATTTACTTTTTCATATATTTTATCTTTTCATTTTTTTTTTTAATTCATGGCTTTTTTTCGGTTCCCTGCTCAATGTTCAACCGTTGTAATTTCGGATTTGGATTTGAATTGCTGCAGTAATCTATATTATACTTATAGTAATAACACTTTACTGGTGCCCGGCACTACAACTAGTCATTCGGGTAATTTATTACTATCGCCTAGTCATAGAGGCATCTCGTATCCACCGCCTAGTCCAACGAGGTGAGCCCACACGCTTTACCATATTTATTATAATATTTCTTTGAATCTAAGACTTAAATGAATGAATTGATTTCCCATTCTATTGTTCTCACGCTTGTCACAGTAGGGTCCCACTTCGGCGTGGTATGGCCTTTTCTACCTCCACCAAGAACCCGCCGCTAGTCAAAACTCGCAATATTACATCACAGAATAGCTTTAACTGGCCTCAAATACAGGCCACGTCTACGTCAGTCAACCCACATCAGCTACACAATGCGCCAGGAAATACTGCGATCGCAAGATATACGCCGAATACAGCACTTTCGACTCAACTTAACCAATCAAAATGTCATAGCACTAACGAATATACAAGTACAACGAGCGCCGGCACATCAGCGTTGACGGCAGTACAACTGTCCTGTGAAAATTTGACAGATGCAACTTGTCAGCAGCAGCAGCAGCACCAGCAGCATTACGCTTCCAACGAAACCGATGTCTGATTTGTTGGCAATGAGGTACCAACAAAAGCGACCGTGATTATATATATTGAATAGTATTAAATAAAATGCGGTAACCAATACCAAAAGGATGTCTGCTCGTCAATCGGCCGAATGGCAAAGCTCCGAAGAGGGTCGCAGATGGTAATTCTGAAAATGGTACTCAAACCGCCAGCCAGTGTCGATGGTCCAACATACAAATGTACATATGTTTATATACATACATACATTATACTGTGGGTAGTATTAGTAATATTTGTGTAGGGATTANTGCTCGTCAATCGGCCGAATGGCAAAGCTCCGAAGAGGGTCGCAGATGGTAATTCTGAAAATGGTACTCAAACCGCCAGCCAGTGTCGATGGTCCAACATACAAATATACATATGTTTATATACATACATACATTATACTGTGGGTAGTATTAGTAATATTTGTGTAGGGATTATAGCAAAAGTAAAGCTTAAAGCTTATCGTTGGCGGACAAGCCGCTATCCAGCACAGCAAAAGGGTAAACAAAAAAATCCATAGCGAGCACAAATTAGTGAAAAAATACACAAAACACAGGTATACATATGTATATGTGTGTATGTTGGCATATTATAGAAAGAATAACTAATTGTTATATTTAAAAATATATTTTGGGCAAAACTACCTTCAGTTTCCAGTCAAACATATAAACCATAAAACGGGATAAGAAAAAAGAATCTAGGGAAATGGTATGTATAAAAACAATAAATGTGCATATGCATACATATAGATATAACTATATGCTAACAATTATTTAAGTAGTCAAAATAGCCTAGTACATACATATAATCAATAAATCGTGTAGTGAAAAAGTTATTAAACGATTTTATGTTAGAAATATACACCAAAATTAATAAGCCAAAAAAGCATTGAATACATACATACATATTTATGTAAAGGAAATAGTTTTAACAACTGCAGGCATGCAACGAGTTTTACATACAAACTATTAAATATACATACGTATGTATGTAAATACAAATACAAGATAGCTGCAATCCCCATATTTGAGCTGCAGAGCGTAGGAGCAAAGCAGATCCATGGCATAAATGNCAACTGCAGGCATGCAACGAGTTTTACATACAAACTATTAAATATACATATGTGTGTAAATACAAATACAAGATAGCTGCAATCCCCATATTTGAGCTGCAGAGCGTAGGAGCAAAGCAGATCCATGGCATAAACAGAATTGTAAATACATACATACACACACAAATATTTATGTATGTGTGCATGTGGGCCCTCTTATGGTCTGATTATGACAACTTAACGTAATTTACGGCTCTCTCTTAAAAATTCTGTTAAATGGGTGTTGCTTATAATTGAACAGCCGAAACTTAACGTCGAAATCTGTTTCATTTTGATTCTCTAAGTTCTACGTTCCGTTAAGTTAAGTTAAGTTGCCATAATCAGGCTTTTAGACATTTTAATGCAAGTAAGTATTAGCTTACGTAATAATCGCTGCTATGGTAGGCGAAAACTATGGATATATGTATCTTTATGTAAATATGTATACATACATATTACCGAAAGGACCCTTTCACCTGTGCCCTTCCACAAGCCAATAGCTGTGAATTTTAAACTCTATTTAGTGTTTCTACTTGCTACATATAATTAATATCTACAATATGGAATCACACATACATATATGTATATGTACATGTATGCGTACATATTTATTTGTTTAAGTAATTACTACTTTTATTGTAAATTAAAAAATGTGCTTTAAATATTAAAACTGTCATTAGTGCGAATCCAAGTAGTTTTTAGAACTGGTTGCTGGTAATATACAACAACAAAACATGTAAGTTGCTAGTGATTGCATACATAGCTGTAGTATCCCAAATATTTACATATGTATGTAAGCATGTATGTATGACTCATATAATTTGAGTATACTCTCAAGTATTAATAAATGGAAGAAAGGCTTATATAAGCAAATAGCAAAATAAATAACTTAGTTGATCAATTACATTTACTTATATACATATACATTAGTACTTACATACCTATGTACATACATATGTGTATAGTTTATANTAAATGTGGTCTGATTATGACAACTTAACGTAACTTACGGCTCTCTCTTAAAAATTCTGTTAAATGGGTGTGGCTTATAATTGAACAGCCGAAACTTAACGTAACTTAATGCCACATCGAAATCTGTTTCATTTTGATTCTCTAAGTTCTACGTTCCGTTAAGTTAAGTTAAGTTACGATAATCAGGCTTTTAGACTTTTTAATGCAAGTAAGTATTAGCTTACGTAATAATCGCTGCTATGGTAGGCGAAAACTATGGATATATGTATCTTTATGTAAATATGTATACATACATATTACCGAAAGGACCCTTTCACCTGTGCCCTTCCACAAGCCAATAGCTGTGAATTTTAAACTCTATTTAGTGTTTCTACTTGCTACATATAATTAATATCTACAATATGGAATCACACATACATATATGTGTACATGTATGCGTACATATTTATTTGCTTAAGTAATTACTACTTTTATTGTAAATTAAAAAATGTGCTTTAAATATTAAAACTGTCATTAGTGCGAACCCAAGTAGTTTTTAGAACTGGTTGCTGGTAATATACAACAACAAAACATGTAAGTTGCTAGTGATTGCATACATAGCTGTAGTCCCAAAATTCCCAAATATTTACATATGTATGTAAGCATGTATGTATGACTCATATAATTTGAGTATACTCTCAAGTATTAATAAATGGAAGAAAGGCTTATATAAGCAAATAGCAAAATAAATAACTTAGTTGATCAATTACATTTACTTATATACATATACATTAGTACTTACATACCCATGTACATTCATATGTGTATAGTTTATATAGTATATATGTATATACAATGACAAATGAATCAAAGCAACAGTTATAAAATGTACACGAATTATGACTTTTACTAGGGATATACTTATAGTGCTTAGTACTCCATATACATGCATACATATTTATGTAGTGTACTTAAAAAATAATATATCTTACTTAGGTACATACATTAGTGACTAAAAGTAATTGACAAATATTTGTGTACTTATTTACTTAAAATATGTATGTATGTAGATTAGACTGCATCACCAAAAAAAAAGGTGCGGGTTTTCCGCCGATATTACAAAATTTATTATAATCAAATAATTCCACCAAAATATATCGGAAAAATATTTCGATTTACGTGAGCTGGGCCGATTTGAAAATGCCTCCGAAAATGTAGTTTTTTATGAATAAAAAAAATTTTGNTAAACTCTATTTAGTGTTTCTACTTGCTACATATAATTAATATCTACAATATGGAATCACACATACATATATATGTACATGTATGCGTACATATTTATTTGCTTAAGTAATTACTACTTTTATTGTAAATTAAAAAATGTGCTTTAAATATTAAAACTGTCATTAGTGCGAACCCAAGTAGTTTTTAGAACTGGTTGTTGGTAATATACAACAACAAAACATGTAAGTTGCTAGTGATTGCATACATAGCTGTAGTCCCAAAATTCCCAAATATTTACATATGTATGTAAGCATGTATGTATGACTCATATAATTTGAGTATACTCTCAAGTATTAATAAATGGAAGAAAGGCTTATATAAGCAAATAGCAAAATAAATAACTTAGTTGATCAATTACATTTACTTATATACATATACATTAGTACTTACATACCCATGTACATTCATATGTGTATAGTTTATATAGTATATATGTATATACAATGACAAATGAATCAAAGCAACAGTTATAAAATGTACACGAATTATGACTTTTACTAGGGATATACTTATAGTGCTTAGTACTCCATATACATGCATACATATTTATGTAGTGTACTTAAAAAATAATATATCTTACTTAGGTACATACATTAGTGACTAAAAGTAATTGACAAATATTTGTGTACTTATTTACTTAAAATATGTATGTATGTAGATTAGACTGCATCACCAAAAAAAAAGGTGCGGGTTTTCCGCCGATATTACAAAATTTATTATAATCAAATAATTCCACCAAAATATATCGGAAAAATATTTCGATTTACGTGAGCTGGGCCGATTTGAAAATGCCTCCGAAAATGGAGTTTTTTATGAATAAAAAAAAATGTTTAAGAATTTTTTGAATAAAATACACACAATTTCCAAAAAAATATGTAAACATTTCAACGAAATCATGATATGTAATGAGATTTTTGATGCTGTCTTTGAACATGTTTCAAAGATTGGTAAAAGAAAAACTTGAATAACTGGGGCAAGCCTATACCTATTTAGAATAGATATTTTCTCACCCTTTTTGTTTCTTTTCAAATAAACTTACTCAAACTGTTAAAGAGAAAGTTAAGATGAACGATCGTCATTCCAGGTGGAATATCAACACTACATAGTTGCAAACAAAAAATTGGGACGTGAATGAGTTTATTTGAAAATTCATAAAATGGGCGAGAAAATACCTTTCCAATGATACCTCATAAGTCTATCTCGGAAAAGTTTTGGCTGCGGTATTCAAATATTTCTTACACCAATCTTTGAAAAAGTTCAAAAACAGCATCAAAGATCTCATCATTATGATTCCGTTGGCATATTTTTTAAATATTTGTATGCAAATTTTTTAAGCTTAAACTGTCGTTGTCATCTGGGGTGATTTTTTCACAACATATTTAAAAAGCTATTTTTAGTCATAAAAAACTCCATTTTTGGGATTATTCCTAAATCGGTCCAGCTCACGTAAATCTTAATATTTTTCTCAAATATTTTGGCGCAAGTCTTAAAATATAATAGATTTGTCATTTCCAATGGAAAATGATTACTAATTTTTTTTTGTATGGAGAGTGATGCATTGTAATATGCATACATATGTACATACTTATACATATGTCAGGCATTTGGAAGTACTTCGGTGATCTTACTTAGAAATTGCTTTAACTGACCACTAGCAGCGTTCCCGTTTCCTTGTGATCTTTTTAACCCTTATACTATGTTGGGGTCCGTGACCCAAAATGACAATACAATGCAATAATATCTTAAGTTTAATATAACCTTTTCACCTCACCGCTTAAGTTTTTGTAATATTATTTTGGGTGCTATTTGTGCGATGGAGATTTAAATGCAAAACTATTTATGTTTGCATGTTAAGTAAAGTTTTTGCAAAACCCTTGCACTAGTTCTTTTTCCTTAAAAAATGATACCTAAGTTCTCTTCAAAGTGCGAGAAACAACCACACGAAGTGAGGTGTGGGTAATAACTAAGTAGCGCGATTGACTCGATTTTTCCAAACCGGTTTTATCTGCTTTTTTCAAAATTTANTTATGTTTGCATGTTAAGTAAAGTTTTTGCAAAACCCTTGCACTAGTTCTAACCTTAACCTACTCCAATCGGGACCAAAATTTATATATGATATCTTCGACTATAGTAGTATCGATTTTGGGTATAAGGTGAAAAAATAATTCATTTTAATTTTTGGAGTCTTCATAAAGGAATCTGAACTTTGCCCACTATGAACTTTGTCCGCTATGCGTCTCCCTTCGGGACCAGCATTTATATGTGATATCTTTGATATTACAGATTTAGGGTGTAAAACTGAAAAAAAAAATCGTTAATTTAATTTTTTCTTAAGAACCACCCTAATGTACACACGTTGAAGTTGATAGACTTTGTAGTCTAACACCCAAATTCATAAAAAATAAAGAAGAATTTAACTGCTTTATAAATCGAAAATTCGTATGAAAATTTCACTGTATAGAGCTCTATAAATGGCATTTTATTTTTTATGAATAAGGCTATAAATTCATTAGATGTGCGTTTATTCAAAATAACTGCAAATTCACCATAAGTGTTCCTCATTTCGATTTTCTTTTTGTTTAAATGCGACATACATGTAGTGCTGTTAAATTGTTTGAACAAATTGAATAAAACTTAGTCAAACCTGTTTTAAAAAGCTAAGAAAATGCAGCTTAAATGCATTTTTGAAAAATCGCATTTTCGCATTTTTTTTCACTGAAGTGAAAAGGCAGCTATAAAAAAAGTATATATGTATATTTAGTAAAGAGTATTAAAACCCCGGAGATATTTTAGCAAACAATTGATTGAAATATATATTTTAGAGAATACTTGTAAAAAGACAAGCTTGAGGTTTTTAATAACTAAGGAAAAAATTAGTTGATCCCAGAAATTCTAAATATTTATAAGATTTAAGGTTTGTTTTACTATTAAAACAAATGCGAGCAAGTTTAAGAGTTGTTTTGCACCTGGTTCCGACAAAAAAAAAACTTTTTAACTTATTTCGTTTAATTGTCTTTTAAATGAATGCCATACATATTTTTTGATAGTTTTATTCCATTCATTTAAGCGTTATCCAACCGCGAAATTTTTAAAGCACATATCCAAATTACCGTTTTTCGAAAAATTCGAAAACGGGTTTCGGAAAAAAGTCGGATAATGGACACTGTAGTGCTTGCTGTATTTAATACTTGTTATAAAATAAACTTTTTTCGGCTTTTAAAATGTTAAATGCATACATATCGTCCCAACACACGAATAAAGGTGCGATAGTGTTTTGACGGCGAAAAAAGGCGCGTAAAAATATTTTGCGAAAAAGATGCTTATGAAAAACTTCGGCGAAGTATGTTAAGTCTTTGACGCTAAAGTTTTTTTATGCGTCTTTTTTCGCCGTTAACTTTTGAGCTCGCACCTTTATTCGTGTCTAGTGACGATATTTATATACTTACATATGTATAATGTTTCAAAATAAAAAATGAGAAATAAATTATTATATTGGAAAATTGTTAAAAGGCAAGAACTCAAATTCTTAAGACTTAAAAATTATAAAGCTAAAATTGGCGATCCTGCCAGGAGCCGTCGACTATTCTACATTTGTGTTCAATATCGAACATACGGTCAGCTTTAACTAGTAAAGAAAAACAGTGCAAACTTGTAGCACTGATAGTTAAAAGTCCAACATTCGTCCGGGAGCTCAATAACGATTTCCTCACCAGATTCCTGGTCGTTGGCTTATTTGTCTTTTGGTGTACCCAAATAATTGGGAAATGTTTAGTTATTGGCCCATCGTTTTTGGGGTGCGGGGCGGAGGGGGAGGGGGCGTGGCCCCCCAAACCCCCCTCATTCGAAAGGGGACAGTCGCCACTTTACGAAAAGCCCCCCCCCCCCTTGGACTCTTGTCATTTACATTTGGGCTGTCGCAAATCGAAATCGATATTTTTAAATTTTAGTGGTCTTACGACTGGTGTACTTTCAAATTTGTATCTTTCCTGCATAGCTTTTTGGTACACATAATAAATTATGTAAACATTCAAGTGTAAGGATGTATTACACTTAAGTAGTATTAAGTGTATATACAGATGTAAATATATGTATATTTCTGAAGCTGTAAAGAGAACATCAATTTTTCATTAAGTACAAACAAAACAAGAAGACAAAANCCCCCCCCCTTGGACTCTTGTCATTTACATTTGGGCTGTCGCAAATCGAAATCGATATTTTTAAATTTTAGTGGTCTTACGACTGGTGTACTTTCAAATTTGTATCTTTCCTGCATAGCTTTTCGGTACACATAATAAATTATGTAAACATTCAAGTGTAAGGATGTATTACACTTAAGTAGTATTAAGTGCATATACAGATGTAAATATATGTATATTTCTGAAGCTGTAAAGAGAACATCAATTTTTCATTAAGTACAAACAAAACAAGAAGACAAAAAAAAACATATGTTTTTGGTGTATTCGCAAGGGGGCGCAAATGTCGTATGTCGTAAACTTTAAACGGCTTAAAAAGTATCTTTAGGAGATTCGCAAGATACCATGAAAGTCATATTATATATTTACACATTGTTAAAAAATAGTTGGTTGTTTTTTTTCAAGTAATCTAAACATTAACATAACTTTAAGACTTACGACATCGTTGTGATTACCCCAATTAATTTATGATATTCGCATTTACGTATCGATGGTCGTCTGCAATAAAACAAGTCAAAACTCAAAAGAAGAAAACCCCTTACTACTGTTAAGCGCCCTAATCCTCTGTGGTCTATGTGTCTCTAATCCTTATGCGGTCCTTGCTACTTTTTTTGGTAAGGAATAGACATGGATTTGAGACATGAGCCACTTGACAATAGTGAGGGGTTTTTTTAGTTTGGAGTTATGTCNCCCTGTAAAATTTTTAAAATGGGACTTAGCAACTTTTCTTTCTAAGCTATCGATATGTTTTTGGTGTATTGGCAACGGTGGCGCAAATGTCGTATGTCGTAAACTTTAAACGGCTTAAAAAGTATGTTTAGGAGATTCGCAAGATACCATGTAAGTCATATTATATATTTACACATTGTTAAATAATAGTTGGTTGTTTTTTTTCAAGTATTCTAAACATTAACATAACTTTAAGACTTACGCCATCATTGTGAATACCCCAATTAATTTATGATATTCGCATTTACATATCGATGGTCGTCTGCAATAAAACAAGTCAAAACTCAAAAGAAAAAACCCCTTACTACTGTTAAGCGCCCTAATCCTCTGTGGTCTCTGTGTCTCTAATCCTTATGCGGTCCTTGTTACTTTTTTTGGTAAGGAATAGACATGGATTTGAGACATGAGCCACTTAACAATAGTGAGGGGTTTTTTTAGTTTGGAGTTGTGTTGTTATTGCAGAGGACCATCGATATGTACATACAAACATATATGTATACT
>NW_016161644.1:0-49564 GCF_001687245.7 Rhagoletis zephyria
GAAAAAAAAAATCCGTACATTAGTTATAACCCATTGAGGGTATACCCTGTGGTATGAGCTCACTTCATCAGTGCAAAAATTGAGTCCGAGCATTGGCTCGCTCTTTACGCATGAAGCCCATTATTTCCATACATTTTGTGAACGCCTAACAAAAACACACTCTACCAGAACGCTGCATTAAATTTGTCATGGCAATGTTAAGCGGCCTTACAAATGAGAGGGAATCAAACACAAAAACAGATTGACAAATTTAAAAGCTGTGATACACATCTATAGTCATATGTATGTATATTTGCACCCGCATACATACATACGACTTCATGCTACGAATATTGCAAACTATGAATGCTTAGAATTACACTAATACACACAAATCTCCGTAGGTGAGGCACAAATATTCTAAATGGGCGTGTTTTAATGGCTTCCAAAATAAATCGATTCGAATGAAAATTCATTTCAAAATTTATGGAATGGTAACAAAGCAAGGCGACATGGGTATTCAAATAAATGCTAGTAGGGGATTTGAGATATGTAAAATATACACACAAATGCACACTTATATAGATGCATATGTATATACATTAGGGTGGTACAAAATAAGTAGAGTCGGAATTTTAATGCTCTCACCACCAAGGATTGTTCTATATCGAAAAAAATATGCACCTATTTTATATTTTGAAATCAAGAAGTATTTAGAGGTCGCTCAAAGCGCTAAAAGTTTTTCATGTATTTTATGTGGGGAAAAAACAACTTTTCGTAGAAATGGTATAGAATTCTTGAAAATCAATATTTTTCGAAAGGGAAAGGAAAGGTCCTCTTCAGGAGACTTCCAACATCAATATCCCATTGTTTATTTAATAATTTTTTAATTCTAAAGATTTTTTATTTATCCCGCTATTGTATGGTTAAATAACTGATTGGCTACTATTACTGGGAATCTCCTGAAACGAAACGGAGTTTTCGATAATATTGATTTTCAAGAATTCTATAGCATTTCTACGAAAAGTGTTTTTTCCATATAAAGTTCATGGACAACTTTGAGCGACCTCTAAATATTTTTTGATTTCAAAACATAAAATAGGGGCATGTTTTTCGGTATAGCACAATCCTAGGGAGTGAGAGCATATAAATTCTGATTTTACTTTTTCACATGCATTTTTGGAGCACCCTAATTTACATACATACATACATACATACATGCATAAGGATTTGCTGAATGGACCATTGAGCAACAATCAGACCTATTCAGCACAGTCAACCTTGAAAAAGGAATAAATTTCCTTTTTTTGGGTAGAAATTACGGTCCAGGAAATTGCCCTACTTTCTGTTACATGTATTTCAACTGATTTTTTAGATTGACTTCTCAGGTGGCAGATATTGGAGAAATTACAAAAAATTACATATTGATGAATACTGGTACATATGTATACATATTTAGATACATGCTGTATTTCTGGGTAAGTTATTAAGTGTGTAGATGTTATTGAGAACGTACCACTACATATAACACTCAAAGAAAATTTTAAGTTTAAGGCGGAAGGCGAAACTGCAGGTACAAGAGCAAGAGAACTTACTCGTACATATCGTCACCATCAATGCAAAAGGCCCTATTTCACTAATATGACATTTTACAGTAGATGCAAAAAACTTTTTGACAATTGTTATAGGAAATACTAGCAGAGTTGTTTAAAATATGCCAATAAACCTCGTATTTGCTATTATTAGGTGTAAGTGTGTATCTGAAAGCCAACTGATAAAATATTAATAAAAAACGCGTTTCCAAAAAATATCAAACATGACCACTTGCATTGCTGTTGGCGGTTTATTGCTTTCGGGAAAGTTAATTTTTGTACATACAGTGACGGAAAAAAGTATTGACACAGACAATTTTTCACAATATATGCAACAGTTTTTGTTTAAATTTTTTATAAAAATATGTTTCATTCTACAACAAAAACACAAAAATAAAATACGTATATAAACTTTCTGAAAAAAAAACTCGGGAAAATTCAATACATTTTCAAGCAAATCTTCCACTTTTTAATAAGATTTTTTTGAATATACAGTTGTGTAGCCCATTAAGTTTTAGTATAAAATATGCAAGTTTGAAGCTAGTCAAAAATCGCATTGAATTTAAGGATTTTTTGCATTAAAAAAAATTCCAAAAACCAACAGTAAGTCCTATCTACTTCAAACTTGTACTTTATTATAACAAAATTTATTGGGCTACAAATCTGCATATTAAAAAAATCTAAAAAATTTGATTAAAAAGTTGAAGATTTGCATGAAAATATATTGAATTTTCCTGAGTTAAGAAATTAAATATTTACGTTTTGGTTTGTAGTATGAACCATATCTTTATAAAAAATATATTGTAAGAAATTCACTGTGCCAATACTTTTTGCCGTCAGTGTACATGCTTTGGAAGTAATATGAATTATCTTTCGTTCAGAGCTCACAGTCCCGTAGGTGAAATTAATTGTCTGTTGTTGTTTTTTCGAGGAATCTGTTTCAGACTGGAATTAAGAGCTTAATATTCCCAGCCTTTTGGCAACTAACTTCATATGCAAATGAATTATGTACATAATATATGCATATTATGCATGATTCTTAAAAGAATCAGCCACAGTTGTTATGAGATAGAGAGAAAGAGACACAACACAAGCAATGAGGTAATCAGGTAGATTTTAAAAAAGCTTAATAATGGGCTCATTCCATTTATGTCCCAAGAGGAGATCTTCAAAATTTAAATCTGTTTACGTAGGAGGACGAATGGCATAAAAGTAAATATCTTTTTGGACAGTCAGGTTGTATTTAAACCTAAATTTTTTATTTATAACTCCGTTTAGAAAGAATCCTGTGAAAGACTTGTTGAAACTTAGTCGCCAGGTCATGGGGCTCAGAAGAAACTCGAATTTTTTTATGTCCTCTGCTATAACGACACAACTCAAATTGACATATGCTTACTTTGTTACCAATCCGACAGTGGGCTAAATTCTGTCATTTGTCAGAAAACCGAAGTAGGCAACCCTTACTATTGAGCAGTGTCACATGTCTCGGATATATTCTGAATATTGGCATAAGCCCAGTACTAACGATCGGTAAGTGATGCTTTTAAAGGGAATAAAGAAATTTTTCTTATTGTGCCATTGTTCGGTAATAACAGTGGACTTCTTTTCCTTTACTAATACTAGTTACTTATTTTGTATTTTCGTATCACTCTCATACTAACTAAGTCTCTATAAAGCAGTCATAATTAGAAAGCTTACGAATTTTACTTAAAAAGGTTACGCAAATGCAATCGCCTTCGATCCCGGCAAATATAAATATAAGGTCATAGAAGCTAACGAAACAGATAACGATAACTTTGGACGAGTAAATTTCTTACAAGAGCATGTGGATCACCAAGGAGACACTATCTGCTGTTGACGCACGCATTTAAACTGCATACATATGTAAGTTTTTTAGAGCACAAGCAGGCTTCCTCCTTTTCTTATTTGACACTGAAAATTTTTACCGTTTTGGGCCGACACTAGAAACTTCATCGATTGCCTCTTTACTATGCAGAGTACCACCAGTTAGTTACTCATACCAAGTAAAGACAGGTTCTTCTAGGCTTCTTCTTTCCATTTCTGGGGCAAAGACATTTAATTTTAGTAGAGTACTGCTATCAATCCTACGCCAACCCTGACTGCTTCGTATTGCGATCTGGGCGATCTAGGCAATCTAGGGGCGGAAAATATTGAGATTCGAAAAACAGGGTTTAGGCACTACTTACATAAGTACAGATTTTAGCGATGCACTTGAAATTTCGCACCCAATATTGCTTAGTGATTACAGCGCAAATAAGAAAAAAAAATTGACAATTTGTTTGGCGTTCCTCGCTAACTGACCAAAAAAAAATATACCCCAATTATTTTATTTTAAAATCAAAAAATATTTAGAGTTCGCTTAAAGCGCCCAAAGTTTTCCATGTATTTTGTATGGGGAAAAAAACCACTTTTCGTAGAAATGGTATAGAATTCCTAAAAATCAATATTTTTCTATCGTAGAACTCTGCTTCTGTGCAACAGATTCCCAATAATAACACTCAATTGTTTATTTAATAATTTTTCAATCGCAACTATAATTTATAGGTCCGCCAAAAAACCCGAAAAATTCAATGGGGAGACAAATAAAAAATCGCTAATATCAAAAAATGGTTAAATAAAGAATTGTGTATTATTATTGAAAGTCTCCTGAAGATAACCAGAGATTTCCGATCGAAAAATATTGATTTTCAAGAATTCTATAACTATTTTACGAAAAGGTGTTTTTTCCCATATAAAAATACACGGAAAACTTTGAGCACTTTGAGCGACCTCTAAATATTTTTTGATTTCAAAATAAAAAAAATAGGGGTACACTTTTTTTCGATATAGAACAATCCTAGGGGGTGAGAGCATTACAATTCCGACTTTGCTGTTTTTGGACCACCCTAATGCATATCCTTATACGCATACATTAGCGTACATAGCAATAAAGGTTCCATCTACTTTTCCTTCATTTCATCCAAATATCTAAGTAGTTTACAAATAACAGAAATCAAAATTGGCGTTTCTTTTTATTCGCGCTAATGCATATAACAAATCCATGCTTTGATGAAGGTCTGTTGGTGTGTGAGGCAAGCCTAAAAATTTAGTAAAATCAATATTGACATTTTGAGTGGACAACTGTTTAAGCATGAAAAAGGTTTAACAAAAGACAAGCAATTTCATTAGAAACTGCCGACATCGATTCGCTGTCTGCAGTAGTTGCAACTTTGACAGCTACACCGCCATTTCTAAAAATTGACTTAGACGAAGTTCCGATTTTTTTTTTTGTTTATTTTGAACACGGGAGGATGTACATATGTATTCGTTATTTGCGCTTTTTCCTTTTGTTTTCATTTGCTTACGCTCATCCACCTGTTCACAGCCAATCAATCTGCATATTCCTTCTTTGGATTCCAATCATTCAGTTGTCACTTTTTCGACAGATAAAACTTTTAAGTATTTTTTGTGTACTTACATAGTTTGGTTGGTACATATGTATGCATGTATGTATGTATGTATATACTAAAACTATAGTGTTTTATTTATTTACTCATCATACTTTATTTTCAACGAAGTTTTACATTAAAAATAAAGGTCCAAGCAAGTTTGTTCTACGTGTGCGAGTATGTATGCAAATCACCCTACAAAAATTGTGCGACTAAGTTAAAAAGAGTATTCCGGGATTAGTCGACATGCACTACAATTGGACATCAACTAGTCGCAACTAATCTCATACGGGTATAAACACCGGCACCCAAAGAAACAGTGGTGTGTGCTTTTAACCAGACCCACCTACCGACATGTATTTCGACACACTGATTCCGAATCTGAGGTCCGTTTGACTCGCATAAATACCTCCTAAATCAAGCTAATTGGCAAAATCAGACAGATCCGCTCTTCGCATCTCAGCTGGCCGGTTTGGGTATAAATAGGAACAATAGGACTCGTCATAAGATATGCCGGAACAAAAGCGAACAGTTCATTCCATATAAAGCGATCAAAAGTAGTATTGATTGATGCCCCGGAGTCGTACCGGATTGGCAAAAACTTTTTGTAGGGCAATGCATTTTGTTAAGATTTTTGTGTAGTGTTAAACTACTACATACACATTGCATGTTTCTAACTAACTTGCAAATTGCAACCAATGAAATAATGTTTGAAGAGTTGAACTTTAATTTACACACTGTGTAACGAAAGTACATAAATTTTCCATAGAATTTAGTTACATCCAACGTAAAAATCGTTCATGTAGAAACAAAAACATCGCTTTCACAGCATACCTGCCGTTTGTTTGCAGCACCAACATTGTTTTAAGGTCAGCGCAATCCGTTTGCCATCTATTGCAGGTGTCGCGCTTATTGTCTGTCCAATGTCGATAGCACGAAAATTAAAAGCGTTCAACACTTTAGAAAAGTTTTCATTGTTAAAAGTTTGATATTTTTGTTGAATATTTTTTTCTTCTCATAGGTTGCATAGGTTGTTTTAACTTGGTCTTTTTGTTTTAATAATTTTTTTTTTGCTTACATATTTATACAAGTATGTACTTACATATATACCTTGTAGTAATGTAGGAGGGGAGCTAGTTTCAAATAGTGCAAACGATTCTTGAAACAGAGGCGGCGAGCCAAAGTGAAATTCAACGCGTTGCTAACAAAAATGTGCAAAGTTCAATAGGAAGATATGTATCTTAGTTTGAGTTTTCATTGTGGACGAAGGCACTTTTAATAAGATGTAGATACAAAATTATTAGGTTTGATATCATTAAATAGTTACTATTACTTTATAATCACATTTATTTTATTATTGAAATAATGAATACTTTTTTTTATGTACAGGCTGATCTCTCAGGTAGGTGTTTTTTAGTCATACTTATTTTGCCAGCGACAGCTCTTTCCCGCCAAAATGTATTCAAACATGTGTGCAAAGTACTAACACCTCAAAAAATCTGTGTTTTTTTGGTTGTGTCAAAACTTTTAAAATTCCGTCACCTAAAGTGTACGCCTAAAAAAGAAGTAGGTTGAAATTTTCATATTCATCAAAAATATGCGAGAATCATGTTGAGGAAGATGCATTTTTTGTTGGCAAACAATGCCGGTTGTAGCTAAACGCAGCACTTTCAAGAAATATTCATCCTCTAATGGATGGCCTGAATTTGAAGAAAAATTGTGAAATGACTTAAGTGATAAATTTGAAATGATTTAGTGAATTCGAACATACATATGTATATGTCGCGACTCACGCCAGCCGGCGCAAAGCTTCTTGTAAACCAATGCACTTTCAATAAAAAGATGGCGCATTAAAAAATTCAAAATGGCGTCTTTACTGGTACCGCTTTATTATTATTATTCTTTTCACAAAGAAGATTACTTATTAATTTCTTTCTGCAAATGGTGACAGAAAGCTAAATCACGACATAGTTTTCTGGGTCGTTGATTACGAATCTGAAGTAGTTCTTTTTTCATCAAAATCGAATCTGAAGTCAGATTGGAGAAATTAAAAATGGCGGACCCAAAATGGCGAATAAAAAAATCAAAACCGATTGGATTCGCTTAAAAATTTACAATTACGAGTTTTTGCGGTTGCTGATTATGAATCTGAAATCAGAGTTTAAAAATTCAAAATGGAAGATCCATATTTGATATACCATTTTTCACGGTAATGTTAAAAACAAACGTACGTGAGTACATGGCGTATAAGTTCCCCGGACGAGATGGGAATGTTACTCATACGCCATGTACTTACGTACGTTTGATTTAACTTTTACGTTAAAAAGTACTAGCCACAACAAAGGTCGGGCCGCTTTTATCCGTACTAATGCCGACGACGTCTGAAACCAAAGGCCTGTGTGGGCTTCCGAGCATACTATAAGAGATCCTTGGACGCGCCTTGTTCTTCTCTTCTTACGGGGCGTGGGCGCAAATGAATGAGATGTTCAAGAATTTTTGGATGGCGGTGATGCCTGCCTTAGTCTTTACGAGAACTACAACCATTAAGAGTCCGGACCTTTCAGGTGGATGCCGTCAAATAATAGTCCTTTAATCGTTTGCCGTGCTCGTCATCATCCGAGCCTGAATTGAACCTTTCATTGGTAGGGGTTTTAAAGTGGTAGGTAAAATAACTGTGCAAAGCGTTTCATACCTCCAAAGCCATTCCGGAATGCCGCCGGTCATAACGACTGTATTTCAGAGCATTGTTTAGAAATCAGAAAAATTAGGAAATTATTCTAGGCGTCCAAACTGGCTTTAAAGAAATATGCGAAACGAAATAGGCTCTGACGCATCACAAAGTGTACGGAGCATACATAAGTGTGTGCTTCCTGTATCTACCGCCTAACCTAACCTCAGTTGAGTATAAAGACAATCAGGTAAAGCTCAATTATAGCCAACTTGGCGGACAACAAAATCCTCTACCGATGAAAAAAAAGTTGCTCATTGTACCTACCAAACAGAGAAAAGGTTTTAGGGATACTTCCGATAAATGGCTTAAATGCATCGTACGTATCGGAGGCCAGGTTGTTTGCATGTCTGTGCATTAGGGTGGCCTACATGTAATGGTATAGAATTCTTGATAATAAATATTTTTCGATCAGTCTCTCTTCAGGAGACTTCCAATAACAATATCCAATTGTTTATTTAGCAATTTTTTAATATTAACTATTTTTTGAAGAATCCCGAGAAACATCAAAAAATACAATTGGAGGACCAACAAAAAATCTATAGTATTAAAAAATGGTAAAATAAACAATTCCTGAAGAGGAAAGTTGAAAGCGAGTTTTCCGCTCACAAATATTCATTTTGAAGAAGTCTATGCCATTTCTACGAAAAAGTGTTTTCCGATATGAAATCGATATATAAATATCTTTTTATTTAACAAAAAAATACTGATATTCTTTTTTTTTTCATTTTGAAAACCCAAGAGGTGAAGGCTTAAGATATTAAACCTTTTTTTGGTACATCCTAATGCACATAGTTTGGGAACCGACGCGGTCTAATTAATGTACAAATATATCAAAGATAAGTTATCTTATACATACTGACCCACCAAACAATTATTTTTTGCCGGCAATAAGATAATGTTTCGCCCTCGAAAACAAATTTATTGCCGGTAATATTGCCATAGCATCGATTTCTTATTACCAGTCGCTCTAAAACGTCCGCCGAAGGTAACTCGACTGGGCGCGTCGTTTTCTTATCATTTCAGGCGTTATTTTGAATAATTTTTCTTTTAAATACTTTATTTATTTTTTGTACAAAATTGGAACTTGGAACGGAAGTAATTATTTCTTTCGCTATGGGACTTCCTATTTTTTCAATTCTGTCTTTGGTGTAAATTAGACGATTTTGGGTAATACTGTTGACGTAAAATTTGTAAGTATGGGAATTTTCGATAACTTGATTAGTCCAAAGTAAAAAATTTAATTCAATTTAATTGATAAGGTAAATGAATTGTTGTAATATGGGTGTCAAACCAAAGTGGTTTAGAAAGCTTAGTTTGGAAAATATTCCTAAAGAGGCTTGCCACCTGTTTGAAGAATTTAAATCGATTCATATGATAAGATAAATGAAGTATTACGACATGGGTGTAAAAATAAAGTGTTTTAAGATAGCTTAATTTCTAAATACTTTCTGTTTGAAAAATTTAATTCAATTAAATTTAAAATATATCTTGAAGAGCACTTGAGCTACTTAAGAAAACGGTACTAAATTGATAAGGTATATGCAATATTACAAGCTTGGAATGAAACGGAGAGAATCTTTGATTATGAAATATTTTTTCCATAGCGTTGCCACCAATCTAAGACAACAAATTTAAAATTAAAGTGAATATGGCAAAGTAAAATGGGCACCGAACGAAAGGCGTTTGAAAATGCTTTATGAAAATGCACTACGTATGTATTTACAATTTATTTTCAAACGAATTGTTTAAAAACACTTTGATCCTGAGTTTTTTTTTAAATGGTCCACTGATATTAATTTTTATACTGAAGATTAAAAGAGTTGAAATATAACTGATGAAATGTTTGCAAAATATAAAATAGTAAAAAAGGTACTCATGCAAACGTAAGCAATAAGAAAAACGTAAAAAAATATTAAAATATTAGATGAAAGCTGTTTAAAAAGTCCTTGGTAACATTTTGTCTTCAATTTAATAAATAATTTCGTTCAGGGTTGCCACAGTCTGCCACGCATCATCATCTAATTGCACAGAGCAAAACTAAGTTTGATGCGGCAAGAATTTAAAATTATTTTTGATACCTTTGAGAAAAGCGTGGTAAAAGTGTCAAAATAAGTCGGACAGCGATAAATTATTTGCTTTAAAACACTCGTCCAATTGGTCGTAGGCAAAATAGACATATATAAATTTCCTT
Organism: Rhagoletis zephyria; assembly: GCF_001687245.7. Taxonomy (NCBI): domain Eukaryota; kingdom Metazoa; phylum Arthropoda; class Insecta; order Diptera; family Tephritidae; genus Rhagoletis; species Rhagoletis zephyria. Next base: position 9,943 of record NW_016161644.1, read on the forward strand.
CCAAAAAAGATTTTAACAAATATAAAAAAGAAATTGGTTATAAATCAATAAATAAAATTAAAAATAAGGAGGCTCGAAATCTATTTTAGAGCTATGCTTCCATGGACTTTTTTGATCAGTATTGCCAGTAGAATACTGCAGTCGCCGAAACAAAGTCGGTTATATTGTTTAAGAACAAATTGGCCCACCCTAATGTATATATGTGGCAGATATGTGTGTATATCATTATATGTAGATAAGTCATGTGGGTATAAGGATATACTTATTCATAAGTATTCATTCTACTCACCCATAACTCGATAACAAAATATTCGGCAGTGAGATGCTTTGCCAGTCACGAGCGCGCATAAGTGGCATACCACACGCTGCTGCAGCAGTAACAGTTGTTGGCGTTGCTGGCAATGGTTTTGCATGTTCGGTGAAAGCTGATGTTGTTGATGTTGCGGTTTTTGTAGCTGTTTCCATTACTTTTACTGCAGCTGTCGGTACATATTTGCTGGTTTTAGTTCTAGTTGCCACCATGTTGCAGCTACATACACACGTGTTTGTTGTAAACACAAATAGAAAATGGGAATTTGTTAAAATCGGTAGTAAAGTATATGTATGCACAAATGTATGTAGGTGTATAAATTTCTTCTTTGTATGTAGATAGTTATTGACATTCGAGGTTGAAAATTGAAATGTTAGCGATTTAACAAATGGATTTTTTTTGGTGAGTTTTGTGTGGCGATGCTCGTAAAATTTGGATACTCGTAGTTATCCCGCATACTTATTTATAAATATGTACATATACTCGTTTGGATTTGCTTGTATGAGTGGGGGAGGCAAGCATGTTTTATGGAGGTTTTGCGGATTCTCTAAATTCGTCATTATTTGAATGAAACCATTTTGTTTAACTCTTTTTAGATAATTGCATATTTATTTACGCAGAGGGAATACTTGGAATACAAGTACTCTAAAAAGGCACATAGAAATTGGAATATACGGGCAGTTGCGGCTTGAATAAATGGGCAGGCAAGTGCAGGACAATTGGCGAAGTTTTGAAAACTTTCGATTCATCGCAATGCATTTGTCCGATTAGGTACACATTTAACGTTTTACGGTATGCTGGTTTTATGGTATAAACTCATTAAGATTTTGTGACACTGCTAGGGATAGGATACACCGTGGACATTCGAGGACTGACATTGAATAAAATGACTCACAATAAAATTATGCATCTGCTTATTACTTACGCTTTCGCTGTTTGACCACACAGGCGTGTAATAAACGCTGTTGTTTAGCTTGCCTTTAGACCAAACATAAATATTTTCTTATGGTTGACTATTTCCCAGAAGTTTATATAGACAATGGCAGCCTCGATGACGCTGCAAATGCAAAAATCTGAAGAGACAGTATTTAAAAAGGAACGTTGTTATGTATTTTTCTGTGAAACAACGTCACAAAGAAAAAGAAAAATAGCAGAGATCTGAGTTTAACTTAGCAAATGTCTAGTATTAGTTATCATTAGCTTCGTCACTGTCGGTCTCCTTGCCGAGGGGATGGGGCTTAAGTGGTACTATAGCTGCTACTTCGGCAACCGACAGATCGCCACGAACTAAGAAGGAAGCTTGTATAATGACCTGATGCCACTGTATCAACCTCACTAGCCACTCTGGTTTCCATGCGAGATCACCGTACCGACATCTTTATCCTTAATCCTTACCCATTCCGTTTTCGCTACCCCTCAAAATAATCCTGACTGGGCATCCACTTCGGCCAGGCCTCATACTGGTTGACTGCATGGATGCAGAATCAGACAGCGGTGGAACCTCATTATAGATAAGAATGAGGCAATGTATACCGACTTGAGGAAGGTATTCAGAAGCAAGGATGAGAAACGACCGGTCGTTGGAAGCTATCAGGAGCAAAAACTGTATCCCACGATACAGGTTTGGTAGTGTTCCAGTGCGCGTGCACCAGGGCAGGGAACCGAAGGTGAAGGCAATCAAGCGAGACACTCCACCGGGCGTTCTTGAAATACCGAAGGAGATGGCTGAGATGGTAGCTGTGAAAGCAGCCAAAAGCGCGATAGTAAAGAAAGTCAGTATTCTACGTCATGAAACGGAGGGTCACCATGGTTGTTCTTACAGGAGTCCACGCTAGTCTTGACTTTCCTTGAAGCCCACCGTCAACGAACTGATTGGGCTTTATCAGTGTGGCTTTAGACCTGACATATATACCATAAACCAGGTATTCACATTACGCCAAATCTTGGAAAAGACCCGTAAGAAAATGATAGCCACTTATTTGTCGATTTCAAAGCCGCTTTTGACAGCACTAAAAGGATTTGCCCATACGCCGTGATGTCTGAATTTGGCATCCCCGCCGCATGACGTTGAGGAATGCCACCACTTTTGTCAGAAATGGGAAAGACCTCTCCGCGCCGTTTCACAACAGAGCGAATCCTTTTCGTCTGATTTCTTTAATCTGAAGTTGAAGAAGATAGTAAGAGCCGCAGAATTGAACCACCCAGGAACATTTTACTACAAGAGCGCGCAATTGCTGGCGTACGCCGATGACATCGACATCATCGGTAACACCGCGCAGTCTTGTCTGCCTTTTCCAAGTTGGATTAGGATGCAAAGCGAATGGGTTTGGTGGTAAACGAGGACAAGACGAAGTATCTCCTGCCATCAAAAAATCAGACAGCGCAGAGAGAATTTCGTTTACTTGGGAACTGGAATTAACACCGGTAATAATGTTAGCAGCGCAATCCAACGCAGAATCGCTTTGGAACCACACTCTATAATGTCCATGCTGGTATATGGAACATGGAAAATTACAACCGATGAGGCGGCTCTTGGAGTATTCGGGAGAAACAGCTTGCGGAAGATTTACCGACCTGTACGTATTGGCGACGGCGAGCATGCATGCTTTGTTCAACTCGGCCCAAAGTCGCTTAGGCGGTAACAGCGCTAAATAAGAAAACCAAGGGTGTAAAGCGCGAAACAAGAGTGGCAGTAGTTGGTGGCAGGTGAAAAGTTGGCAGTCGACTGGCTGCGCTGCAGTATAATACCGCTTAAAAGGGTAAATAACTATGTACATTGACAGCTAGCCAGGCGGCAATCAGACTTACACGGCCGCTCATAGTAGGATCGTAACTGGCCGGGGAATGCTTGACCCCTGTCTAGATTGTCTCGGATGACTTCCAAAGTAGGTTGTTTTGGAGATTTCTAAAATAATTCCGCAGATTATGTGACTTGTTATTAAAAAAGTTCTGTTAACTAGATTGTGAGGATTTGATTTAAGAAAGTATAAAAATTTGAACGTGAAAGTTTTTATTTTGAGAGGCACAAATCGGATAAACAAAAACGCTTGACATTTAGCGAATGTGTGGTTATTATCGATTTTTTAATGCGTCACTTACCTATTTATCTCCACAGCTTCGCGCTGCCTTGCGTAAATCGAATCGTATATCTCATCGCGAACATGAATATCGAAGTCATCATTATTTTGTATTTCGTTAATCGTTCGGTAGTCGTCTACGCTTAAAATATCTCGCTGTAACGGAAGTCGAGTGTATTCGGGCGCACGACTTCGTTCCCGTTCCCGATCACGTTCTCGGCTATATTTCTTACTCGTCATATTTGTTTCACGGTCGCGCGTTATTGGCATTTCGAAATCGCCTAAAAATATCGTTGAAGTGCCAGCTAACGGTAAAGTGGTCGATTTGACAGCAGGAACAGACGCAGACAAGTTGTCACTTGTGTTCTTGGTATCTACTGTAAGTTTGTTGTTGCTGTAATTGGCTGCACTCTTGTTTATTGCTGCTGATGCTCCACCCCTAGTAGAGTTACACTCTTCTATGCTATCCATAAGCGTAGCACCGCTACACAAAAGCGTCCATTGTGTTTTACTACGAGTGACACCTGCCAATGTTTTGCTTGTTTGCGACTCGGCAACACTACTACCACGGCGGCGAATTGCTTTATGTGACCCGACATTGTTGAAATTAGAATTGACACTGATTGTGGAAATGCTCGCGCTGTGTGGTGTGTTTGAGGTGTGAGGCGAGTTCTTGTCACGCGCACTTTTCACGTATGACACTGATTCGATTGAACCATTGGCTGCACGTGCGGAATGATTGCGACACAAAGACGGGTTGCTTACGGCTGTGCGCTCACAATTCAATGACAATTGTTGGGAATCCTGCAGGGAGGTGTGCCGTTTGGCTGTGGCGTGCGGGTGTGCGTGTGTCACAGCATTTGCAGCACAAGCGCCACAATTTGGCCAAAACGAACAGGTGGTTGGAGATTTCAGCAGCGCCTCCTGACGTTTCAAAATGTTTTTTTGTTGCGGTTTCGTTGGCGTCGCTGTTGGTAACTGAGTTGTTGGCAAGGATGTTTTTGTTGGTGTGGTAAATCTTTTACTGTCACCCCAAAGTGATGTGGAGTAGAAGAACAAGAAGGAGAAAAGAGTTGTATTAAGACGTAGTCAGCGTGCTGTAGAGCACTGGAATTGCATGGGTATAGTGATTGTGGGTTAGTAGTGATGTTGGTGGTGCCGGTGAAGGTGGTCGTGATTTTTAATTTTTTTTTTTTTATGAAGGTGTTAAGCATTTTTCATAATCCTTTGTGAGTACATCTAGGCGATGCTTGTTAGTGATAGAGCAGTGAGTGGTGAGAGTTTTGAGCAACGTGGAGTGAGTGCGACATATGTACATACGTATGCAAACAAAAAGCGCTGGTGTTGTTAGTGGTGAGTTTCGAAAGCGATGACCAGTTGTCATACATAGCACTAAGGAATGTGGGAAATATATATTTTGTAGAAAATGTTTTTATATAACACATTGATTTTTTTTTAGGGCAAACTAATTTATTGTGGTTAGTGATGTTAACCGTAGATAACTTTGAAAACGGGTGTTTTTTGGTGTTTGTTAATTATTGCGGTGCATTTAATTGGTGGTTAATTTATGCTTATATTGCTAATATTACTTATTTATGTACACATGTGTGTATGTACTTCTTATGAAATTATCACGCTAGATTTTTACTTTTCGTTTTTTTCGCTCTTATTGCTATTAACTACTTATAAAATTTGAAAGAATTCAGGTGTTTTTTTTTTTTAAGGTTGGGGTACCAAATTACTTTTTTAACATTTGTTCATTTAAAGCAGTCTTTAGGCAGAAAATGTGTAGTCACTACCATTTTTAGGTTAATTGTTATATTCACCACACTTATTATTGAACACTTACTTGCTACTTATATTTTTTCAGTAAGTGTAAAGTTATTTCTACTTTGGGTTTCGAAATTCATTCAGATTGCACATTTATTAACTGCATTATTTTAGACATATTCACCATACAGAGTTGCACTTTTTACATTTCTATTAATTTTTCTTAGAAATTAGTCGCATCCTTCGGGCGCGTTTACACAAACACTTAAATTTCTATAATATCTCGAAACTTGTTCACATTTTTTTTAATAGTTTTTGGCTATAGGTATTATTTTGGTGAATAACTTTTGGTTAAATATTACAATATATGTGGGGAGCATGTTACGGTTAGTGCTGCCTTCTAGTTTGATTTGTAATTGCAGCAGCGTTGCATTTCAGTTAGTTTGATGATTTTCGTGCATTTCGAGTTGAAGTGGTTGTGACCGTGGTGAGATGTTAGACTTGGTGCGAAGGACATTTAGTACACCATACACGTGAATGAAACAACGTGAAGGAAAGAGATTGGAAGAGTGTGTGAGAGAGAGAGAGGGGGAGTGACGTGAAAATTTATACAATATCAGCTGCACAGCTATGGTGAGTTACTTTCGTTCTATTCATACAGCAGCCAGAACTATTGTTATCTACATACTGTTAGTGATTAAAAGATTTGCATTAGTCTTTTGTTAATATTAACGGCGTGCAGCTACTCAGTCAATCGGTCAGACAGACAGGCAGGCAGGCAGGCAGGATAAGGCAGTCAAAGTATATTTAGTATGTTAGTGATCGCGCAGGTTTGCATGCAGGTTTCGACCACGCAACGTACTAGATACTCATTACTTTTGCATCCAACTTTCGATTGCGTAATCAGCGCTTCAATACCTGTTGCGACTACTGCTGCTGCCGCTGCAACGTTTTCCTCCCTCTCGTGATGACTCCCGCGTATGCGGATGTCGGTAGACATGCTCGCTGCGATAATCGCCACTTGCGCCTTCCGGCGTCATACTCTCACGTCCCGACGCATTGCCGTGTTGCCGTTCTAACGAGTATTGCGACTCACTCGGACTATGTGTGTGGCCCAGCGAACGTTGCTGCTTCAAGGAGCCGGCTGCTGCAGTCGTTGTCACCTTGGTCGTTGGCTGCTCGTAGATGTGTGTTGTGTCATTGTTAAAGAAATTCAACTCACTATTGCCGCCACTGTTGATCGTTTCACGATTGCGCAACAGCGCTGGCGGCAAATCGTATTCACCGCTGTCACCGCGTCGAAAGTCCATGATCGGCGAGCGATCGAGTGATTTGCGCAGCATGTCGTAGGTGAGCTCGTGATCACAGAGTCGCGTGCCATAACTCTGGGGACTTGTTGATTGCCGTGGTAAGTTGAGATTGTTGCACGACGAGCCGGAGATTGCGGCGAGCGTGAGTTTCGCTCACCGCTGCCGACGGGTGATGAACGCCGCAGGCGACTGGTTTTGTTGCTGCGCTGCCATCGGCAACAGCCTGCAAGTAACGCATGCCATTCGCTGCAGTCAATGTATTGCTGACGTTACTCAGCGGCTCTCTGTAGTCCTCGTCGAATGAGCGGCTCTTGTCAAAGTCCAAGCGCATAGGCACATTCTGATTGTTGCCGCCACCTCCGCGCCGCCACTGCCACTTACGTGACTATGCCCCTTCAGCGCGACTTGATTATTGTAATTGCAGTAGTCAAAGTCGAAGGAGCGACTTTTATCGATGTCATTATTGCGCGTACGTCCGGCACCAGAGTTACTGCTGGTCAACAGCAATGACTGCGACTTGCTGCTGGTGCGTATGGGTGGGCGGGCTGTTGCAGCGCCGCCATTGCTTACGCGCACGGCGGCTTGTTGGTAAATTGGCTGCGCATTCGCTGTGTGATAAGCGACACCAGAGCCTTGTGATTGGCCCATGGATACAATGACTTTGTGTGTGCGATTGGGTGAACGTTCGCTAAGCTGTAGAGATCTGTGGAGCAGAGAAAAAAATGACGCCAAGTCTCATTATTGCAACTTAAAATATGGAACATACATAAAATCTGTGACTAGCTAATTGCTAAAATGCTGTTCACTCACCTAGATCTCCTTATGCGATGCTCATCCACCTGCTTGGCGTTTCGCCCAAGGGAACGTCGATGTTGTGAGCGTCCACCACTGCCGGGCATAGCAGCGACTACACCTCCAATGCCGCCACCTGTACCTCCAGCGCCAACACCAACAACACCTACTACAGAAGTTGTTGGCATTCCCGCACCTGCACCTGCACCTGCACCTACGCCACCGCCTCCGTCATGCTCAACGACGCCACCACCACTGTAGCTTGAGCTCGAGGAGCTGCGCGATATGTTCGCTGATGGCTGTCCTTCAGTTAATCGCTGCTTACGTTCGAGCGTATTGCTGCGAGAACTTGAATTTTGTCGCGATCCCATAAGCGATGCTTGCGAACCGCCTTTTCGTCGTCGGTCCTCTGGCGTGAGCGATCGTGACTCTGGCGTGAGAGAACGCTGCTTTCTTATGCTACTCGATGAGCTATGCGATTCGTTGCGATCTGGTGTAAGTGAACGCTGGCGTTGCGTTTTTAACGGTGATATGCTGTGGTGATAATTGGCGGTGAGGAATTCATTGGAGCCTACATCGTCATCGCAATCTAACTCGTCGTTGGAGAGATCTGAGAAAAGAAAAGAAAAAAAAATTGGTATTAAAAGCATTCAAAGGTATTGAAATGTCATGCAAAGTTGTGGGCGGCGAGACTAAAGTTAGCTAGAGCAACAGATAGTGATGATTTTTATAGAGCAAACGACTTTTATGGAACAAAGGAGACTGGAACACTAAATTACGATGTTTGGATAAATTCCGGAATGACAAAGAAAAGGCTAAGAAGGCATCGCGGTCTTCAACCTCGCTTGCAAAGATGCCTTTCTTCCATATTTCTGGGGAAACCAGCAGCAGATTATACTGAACGCAGCAGTATGGAGAAGACAACCTACTGACAGATCTGGACGGAATCATCCAAATTATGGTTCAAAGAGAAATAGCTACAATAATACTTTGGCCAACGATAATTTAAGAGAGTGGTCTTCTTCTTAGTAACATACTTACATATAATCCAGTGCTATAGTGGGAGGTAAAACTGGTTTTCATCTCTTAAGCTGGAAAGACAAGGGCTATACAATAAATATTTGTTTTATGACAGCGATTTTATCAGTGTTTATTTGCAATCCATATCCTCTGCTATTCTCATGAGTTGTCATATGTTGAGTAAGGGAAGCATCGGTATACTTCTGTGAATTCCACCTACGTGAAAAGTACTACAGCTAAGAATGCTTTTAGACTTAGGAAGTCTAACAGTCTTCGAGCGATTGACAGGAGCCACGTTAGCGAATATTAGATAACGGAAGTTGACTTTGATCACAACTCTGGGATTCGATTTTACGATAGAAGTGACTAGCAACTTAACATCACCCTAAGCGGTGATGAGATGCCGATCTTTATGGATGGTCAAAAATGTACATTGGGACAAGAAAGCTGCGATCAAGGCTCTTTGGTCGCTAAGGGCTATCTTGATATGCGTGTCAAGAATACCGAAGATCTTTACAATCTCTTTGTCAGCATGTAGTCAATCTCTACATATTTAGCGATAGTCCGATAAATGTGAAGGTAGACAAGTAAGTGGAAAATGGATGTTGGATAGAACTGGGAAAGTGGGTCAAAACATACTGCCTCCTTGAGATTCAGTACTTCTTGTGTGAGCACTCAGCACTGAAATCCAATTTCTGGAGAACCACTTCTACGATAATCAAAAATTCAGGATGGGTTAAAAACACTTATGAGGAAATCCTTTCGGCATCATTTCGGGTCCTGTTAAGGAACAGTTAACGACTAATTGACTATTTCGACATTAGTTCAAGACTATTTCAAAACAACCAGTTTGGGATCATTTTGGGTTTAGTTCAGGACCATTTAGAGGCTAGTTCAGGACTATCTAAGGATCAATTTGAAACTAGTTTGAGATCACTTTGGGACCTGTTCAGGACCTTTTAGGGACCGTTTCAAAATATGTTTGAGATTATTTCGGGATAAGTTTACGATGTTTTCGACCGTTACGGGGCCTGTTAGGGATACTTTAGGGACATGTTCATTACTACTTCACAGCCATTGCGGAACTTTTTGAGGGCCATTTTGGGACTAGTTAAAAAATATTTCAGGAACATTTCGATACTAGTTCAGGACTATTTCGAGACTTGTTAGGGTTCGTATCGGATTTAGTGCAGAAACACTTCGGTAATATTTCAGCACAATTTTGGGATAGCTCACCACCACAAATAAGTTTGGGACAAGTAAGTAGCATTTCAAGACTAGCTCAGGTTAATTTTTGAACTAGTATGATACGATACCGGGATCGTTTCAGGACTTGTTCGAAGATAATTTCTGTACAAGTTCACGACTTTTTCAGAACCACTTCAGGACGATTTGGTCACAAAGTGATCCAAAACTAATCCCGAAGTCGTTATGAAAATGTCGTGTACAAACTTAAATGAAAAACTTTTTCAATTGCTTCTATTTTTAGTGAAGTTCCTCCAGTTGTTTAGGCCCTGTGTTGACGGTGTTCGCGGGCGCCTTGGCTTTTGTTGCTTCTCATCGATACTTAGTCAAGGGATAATTTGACAAGTGAACCAATGTCCATACCACGTCACTTACCGGTAACCAAACAATTTTTGAATATCCTCGACCCAGAAATCGAACCGAGGTTTAATGGTGACAGCAGGCAGGTCTAATTAATTAGCTTACCAAAGTTTCTTAAAAATATAAATCACATGGTATAACATTTGCATTCAGATTTCAGTATGCATATCCGTGCTCTTTTACAGCTTGACTCAACTCAGTGGGTGGCAATTGAAAAAGTTTTAAATTCAACTTTAAATTATTTGAAATGCATTCGGCGAAATTGCGTCAGATGTGCATGTTCGCTCATTGCAAAAGTCGACACAAGTTTCAAGGATTCACTCATTCATAGACAAACGTCTATACTTAAATATGTATGACGGACTATATTGTATGCATATGCATGAATATGTAAGTATATATTAGGGATGCCAAACCCGGTGTTTTTGAGGTCACGAAAAATTTGAAATATAGAATTGATAGTAAGGACTTGTTTATGAATTTTCAAGTATGATTTTTTTTTAAAATGCCGTTTGGACTACAATTAACAAAAAAGCTTGAAACTTAAAGCTTAAATTGCAGTCTGAGCCTTTTTTGAAGAAGATTATAAAGAATTTACTCATAGCGTCGTTAATTTAAACGAAACAGAGAGAAAACTCTCTAACGAAAAGTTAGATAATTTTTAACATCAGTATACTCAAAACTTCCTCAATTCGGAAAAACTTATAATTTTTCCGACGTGCTGGTAGAAAAAAGTCAAATAATTTTTAATAGGGGTCATTATCTTCAAATGGCTTATGACTACCTTTTGCAAGTTCAGCCTAAAAGTGTTGAGGCCGAAATATGTATTTCATCAGTAGGATTTGTGTGTAAAAACTTCAGGTCAAGAGTAGAAGACTCTGCTTTGAATGCTTTGCTGCTCTTACGAAAACATTTTAAGTGCAATAAGAACAACACCAGCACAAAAAGAGGATGTGTGTTTTTAACCAGACACACCTTTTATGGGTCATTGCGATAAATTAATTATTGCAGACCCTGGAAGAGGCGGGGGGAGGCTTCAAGATCATTGCGTATGCCGACGACCTTGCGGTGGTATTGAGTGGAAAATTTCCGCAAACTCTGTGTGACATTATGCAGGACAGACTACGGTCAATCGAAAGATATACCAAGGAGAAATGTCTGGGTGTTAACCCAGACAAAACGGACCTGGTGCTCTTTACCAGAAAGTACATAAGCCCACCACTTCAGCTCCCTGCTATAGGCAATAGAATACTGAAGCTAAGGGGGTCCGCAAAATATCTAGGCGTAGTACAACTCCATCAGAGGGACTTTCTCATGCTCAGCAGCTGTGGGTCTGCTAACAGGCCATGGAAGTCACGCAGATAGGTTACGGGTCCCCACAACGACTTATGTAGAAGTTACAGGAACGAAGAAGAGCCAGAAAGAGAAGACAAAAGTTTATGGGTACAGGATTCTTTGAGGACCTAACCGACATAGCTGAAGTAGGCATACGGCAACTACTAGGTTTCGCGAAATCCACACGATGGTTTGAGTAGGAGGGTTCTGAGGATCCGCGTGGTATCACAACGGGCCCACAACCAAGGGCTTATGTGTGCTAGTTGAGTCTCTCAACCTAATAAATATCGCTAGCTTTGAGTGCAAAGTTGCTAAGTGCCAATTTAAAATTTGCACATTCACGTATTTCGCCAATATTTGAATACAACTTTTTGCCTGTTTAAAGCAAATCAAAATTTCATACGAATCAAAAAGATTCGATCTTTATTAAAAGATTTCGAACTGTTTTGACCTTATCGAATTTTCGGAGCTTTTTTTGGGCTTAGCTAATTTTCCTTTCAAGGACACATACACACACACACACACATCACAATTTTCCTCATATTTTGGCATCCCTAGTAAGTATGTATGCATGTGTGCACGAGAACACGCGCCCGTTGCTTTATCCATTCATCGTTGGCAAAAGTCAAATCCATTTTGTGTGCGTGCAATGAAGCGCAACAACGGTATGAATACTCGTACGAGAAGCTTGCTGCTAAAGCCCTATACAGCTTTGATAAATGCAAAATTCTCGTCGCCAACGCAGCAGTTACTGGCAGAGAAGGACATTTAAAGTGCGATGAAAAGGGCGAGATTTTAAATGTATGTATGTATGTGTGCATGTCGGTGTGTATTCTCACAAACTATCCAATTGAAAAAGTGGTTGGAAATAAATTTCTTAGAAAAAAATGCAGCAGGCGATTGTTCAGCTCCTTACTTCTAGTTTTTTAATATGAATTTCGGCCGCAGATTTGAAAGCTCTTTGAAGAGTCCGACAATTGACATCTCCTACGACATCACCGTGGTAATAAAGTCATTTGCTTACAAGAAAAAATAACGAACTTCAATCGTTTGAAGTTATTAAAAAATACGTATTTTATTGCAGCTAAAAACGTTACTTCCCGACCGGGTACTTACATCTATGCACAATATAAATATGTCTGTAAAAGGATAAGACTTTTATAAGTTTTATTTTGTTGCATTTAGTTATGCAAGTGGGAGTTTGGGATTAAAGTTTAAGCCCATTGAAATACGACTATTAAACGAATGGAATAAAGATGGATAATTTAATTAAAAAAATTCTTGACAGAATACGATTATTACGAAAAAGTATTTATTTTTGCATCAGGAAGAGAGGGAGAGAGCATCAGGAAGAGAAGTTAGAGTAAAGAAGGAGGTGTTCACCTTTACTATAAGATCCGCGGTGCAATTCTGCCAATCGCTACGCAAAACTTTGGTCACCAAAATCCTCTCAACGAAAGCCAGCGGGGCGTAAAATTTTACAATATGGAAAAGTAGCAGAGGCAACATACAATCCGGCAACGCTGGCAGTATGATAGGCATACAACTAGATGTTGCATGTTGTTAGGCGCGCCTGCGAAAGCTGACAAGGCCAAGAGGACAAACATATATTAAAGAACTAAGAACTAAGAACTAAGGAACTCCAACTCCAACTTCCAATTCTTGGAAAACTTTTGTGAAGACCTAAGGGATATTCCAGCTACTGCTAGGATCCAAAGATATCTCTCAAAAGGTGAATCCTCCCTCATGAGCACTCTAAAGGAATCACTTCACTTCACTATAAAGTCGTTTAAGCCAAATAAATCTCCGGGGTCAGACGGCATATTCCCGGCACTGCTTTCAAAAGGTACAAACAAAATCAATAAAAATTTGGATTCAATCTTTAGGTCTTGCCTGACACTGGAACATATTCCAAGAAGCTGAAGGTAATTCAAGGTAATCTTTTTGCCAAAGGGAAAGGAATAAGCTCCCAAACTCCTCAATAGTGAATAGTGAATATGCTTACCAAGAGGACAATCAAGGCCAACCTAGGACCGAAAGAACTCAGCATCACTTCAGAAAAGGACTGCTCACAGGAAGGGATGCTATCTCCACTGTTTTGGCAGATGAACTAGTTCAAGCCCACAATACGAAAGCATATCAAACCATAGGTTACGCTGATGACATATCCACTATGATCAAGGGCGACCATGAACGGATAGTTGGAAACTTGTTGCAAGACGCCCTAAACTTAACTTGAAATTGGTGCAGAAAAAAAGGATTACTTTCACCAGAAATAGGAAGCTTTGATTTCCAGATCAAAAAATAAATGGGACCGTGATTCCTTTAAAGGAAGAGCGTAGATATCTAGGCGTAACCCTGGATAGAAAATTCGCTTGGGAGTCACATTTCAACTCGATAATCAACAAAGTAACGACTAAAGAATAGAGAGGAAAAGCATGGGGATTGAATCTCAAAATGACCTTCAGGGTTTATACTTGTGTGATGGAAAAAAACCAACCAAACAACAGCATCCTTGCTCTCCCCCATCTCAACGGGCGTGACTATGTAATAAAAAATCTTGGCTGATAGAAAACAAAGATGCTGGTACCTGATCTTTACTCAACGAATTAAGAGCCTGTAAAACTCCCAAGAAAAAAAACACGTTAGCCTTCCGATATATTTATAAACTAATGGACCATTGGACCGCTGCCCAAACCGTAGCAAATCTTATTGCTTCTTTCATTCAAAGCTGCCCTGCGTATTATGACTTCCTTTCATTTCCCCCACTTAAACTCTTTACCACCAGCCTACCTAACCCAGCGTAGCCCGACGCTAATAACTTCGCATACTTTTTTTTAATTATTTTAACCCAAATTTAACTCACCTGATCTCGCTCCACTGTCGCATGAATTCAGTCGCTGGCTCGCCGTCGTATCGAAGCTGCGAAAGCGTGACATACCAACGCTCACCATCGGCGGTTGGCTGCCTCCAGCACCTATTCCCACTGTAGCACCACCACTAGCCACTCGATTGAATTGAGACTTCCGCGAACGCACCAACACATTGTGACTCTTCGACCGCTCGAAGGAACGTTCGTGTCGAGATCGCGGCGAATAGCGACTGCTGGAGCCCGCATTGGGATTCGCGCTAGCCAAACTAAAGGAGGGAGGCGCTTCTTTTATCGAAGCATTCAGATAGGCAGTGGTCTGTGGATGCTGGTATTTTGGTGAATTGTCACGACTACGTAAGCTGCCACTGCTGCCGCCACCCGAATCTTTCTTCGTCAGATAGTTGGGTGAATTGCCGGTGAGCGAGCTGAAGTTGGGCGAACGATCACGCTGCAGCGGTGGCCGTTCGCAGAGATTGCCATCAAAGCTACGCGAAAACGTTTCCACATAACTATCAGCTGGCGCATTTCGACGTGTGTCATACTCAAAGCTTCGAGAGAATACCATACCCTTGACGGTGCTGCCATTGCTGTTCGCTGCATGCAGATTGTTGGCAGTCAGCGCCGACTGATGCTGTCTACTCGGTATGGTTTTACGTCGATCAATGTATTTGGATTTGCTACTGTCTTGGAAGGCGGGTGGTGGAGAGAGTATGGGTGTAATGGGTGGCGGTGAATCTGCGTCGTGCAAATTACGCACAGGCAGGAAACCGGGACGTTCATTGAGAATGCTGGCCAATTGAGGATCGACGATTCGATAGCCGGGCCGTAGAGCATTGTCACGTGTCGTTACGAAAACCGGACCACCAGCATTGCTGACTCGCGCCTGATTACGTTGGATCAGCTCTTCTACTTTGCTCGCCGGATATTTGCCCATGCCAAATGCGGGATCGAGCGAATATTGATGATGTTGTTGTAGTGCCTGTCGTGCCCTATCCGACCGTCGGGTATTATCTATTTGTATGACGCGCACTGTACGTCGCAAATCTCGCTCACTTTCACCATCGATGCTGCCGCCGTTCTGATGCGCATAGTTTGCGGCTCGATAACTACCAACGCCTCGATTCTCATCGCTATTGCGCTTCGTATTCACTTGCACCCAACCAGATTTGTTGAGGAAAATCTCCTCCTTGTTGCCGTGGGGCGACTTTCGCGTGCCCGTCACCTTCTTAGGCACTCCATAATAGTGCTCACCAAATAAATAGGTAGGCATATGAGTACTACCTCCGGTCATTGGTCCTCCACTTGCGTTACTGCCAACGCCGCTCTCGCAACCGCCGCCACCACCCATGTGGTAATGCATTCTACGCGCTTCCAGTTTTTCGTTGAAGCTGCGCGATGATGCTTCGAGACTTTCGCGACGCTTTGCCACGTACTGCTGAAAGGCAGAGAGATGTGGCGTTGCTTCGCCACAGCTGCCACCGCTACCGCCACTACCACCACCAGCACCGCTGCCAGTGGCGACCGCTTGCAAACTTATATGCGCAGCAGAGGCAGCTGTGTGTCGTGTTTCTTCGCCGCCAACAGGCGCAGCCAAATCATGCTCGTACGCACGCCGACTGCTGCCGCTGTGATGCCGCGATGGACTGGCGCGCAGACGGGTGCGTCGCTTCTTTGGTGGTAGGGCCGGTAATGGTAGAGTGCTAAGGTCGAGTTTGTCGAGCGTCGACGAGGAGAGTTCGTCGTTTTGGGATTCACGCGTAACAGAGTCGCGTGTTAAATGACTATCGTCCGATTGTGCTTCGCTCGAGTCGACGCAGGTTGAGTAGTCCTGTCGGTAGAGGGGTGGACGCTTGACTGGATCACGTGTCGTTTTCAGCTGCGTCGTTTGGTCCGAGTCCAGCGATGATTGTACAGTTGTGGTGATTGTTGGTACTTTAGCAGAGCTGAAATGAAAGCGAAAAAAATATTAGTTACTCGTTTGGTTAAAAACAATATAGGAAAACAAGCATCTTTTTCTGTTTTCGATACAATAATGGGCAAATTTAAGCAATTAAGCATCGAGGAGCGTAAGGCGATAGTAGATATGTATATATGTATATAAAATCGCAATTAAAATTTATTAAACCGCCACATGACTGAAGGCTTGCATGAGTAATATCGAAATGACTAAAATTTGAGTATTGCTTGTCACTCTAGCAAACCAATCAATCCTAAATTTGTACGGAACATAGCTCAAGACTTAGCCGTTAGTCTTGAAGGTCGAGATCTTTAAACAAGGCTAAGTCTCGATCAAAAGTCAATGTTCCTTTGGCTTGGACAGTACCACTCGACTCTAACGACAGCTCACAGAGAGCACTCTTCGACATATGCGAGCAGTGGAACCACATTTCCCGATAATTAAGTACTGAAGATGGAAGCAAGACGTATAAGAAGAGAGTTTCCGAAATATGGGAGTGCGAAGAGCTTGTAATGCTGGCCGACACGAACAATACCCGGAAATTTTATCAGAGAGTTAGTAGTTACCGACGTCCAGAACGTGATTAAATTATGGAGGAAAAACTTTTCCACCCTCCTGAATGGTAGCAGCACTGATATGATGATGACAAAGTCGTTGCCCCACCGTCTAACTATGACGAAATAATGAAAACCAATAAAGCTGTGTGGCATGACGGTCTTCATGGTGAGCTATTCGACTGTGGCGACGAGACATTGCTAAGGTGCATTCATCCACTCAGACGACTGTAATTCAAGTGTGCGCTGCCAAGTAGACAAGATAGGCGAGTACCCATGTGCACCAACTACCGCCGCATCGGTCTTCTAAGAATCGGTTTTGGTTGTCGTATTGTGTAAAAGACTGAAGCCCACCGGCAACAAAGTGATTGGGCCTTATCGGTGTGACTATAGACCCGGTTAATCCACAATAGACCATGTACATATTTACCATACTATGAACTTGGAAAATACCCGCAAGTAGAGGATCGAAACTCACCATCTATTTGTCGACTTCAAACGACGCTTTCGACAGCACGAAAATAAGTTGCATATACTCCGAAGTCCAACGGAGAATCATTCTGGCCCAAAAAGTTCTACTTTGAACTGAGTACGCAATCGAGAGAAATATTTTTAAGCTTTAAGCTTATTTTTGAAAAGCTTCAAATTCTTTAAGCTGAAGTTGATTTTAAAATTTTGATACTAAATTAAATGCAGCGTCGTTAATGCGTATTGAATTCATTTCCTGTTGATCATCGGAATCTGCTAAACTATGCTGTGCGATTTTGCTTTCAAATTATATTTTTCATTCCAAATAACTCGCATGTTTTCATCTTTATGATTTTTAATAATGCCTCTGTAGTTTTTTTTTTTTGCTTTTGCAAAAATTCAATTCCTGCTGCTCTACTTCATTGCAACGACTTGCAGGCAGAGATGTCAGTCGCTTTTTTAATTACATAATCCACGTTGACCCACTTCAAATTCCACAACTTGCATTCTATACATACTAGGAGGCTCAACCTAAGTGCATTTGCATGTTTGTATACACATACAGGACATATGTGTGTATGTACATATGTGCTTTTGTAGGTATGCGGGCAGAAATATTTTTTATGCATTCTTTTAATACAATTCTCTTATAACATCATCAGCGGTCAACAGCCATTAAAGGCAAAATGCACTTCTCTATATCAGCCACAGTGGCTATTGTTAGCTGGCATAGTACGAGTACGTATGTATATATGTATTTAAATACATATTTGTTTGCGAGAGTCCAGCATATACTCGCTTAATATCCTTGTGCAATGACCGTTTATAGTTGTACAGAGCTGTGCCATCGATTGCTTATTTCACAAACTGCGAGGCAGGAGCTGTTAGTCAATTAAGGAAAGCCAGTTTATTCTTGCTTCTTGATATTTGATATTTATGTATTGAACATATGACCTGAATGGGTTTTATTGTATAGCATGTACCGTATTTTTGTGATTGATATGAATTCTGGCCACATAAAATTCTTTATGGACTTTAGTACATACATACATACATACATACATAGTTGGGTACATACCGTAATATCAGTGCTAAGATTCATTTTCGTTTTGCACTTTATTAAAATCTAAAAAAAAAAACTGATCACCCATCGCCTCATTTCACCAACCATTTATCCTATATCATTCTTCAAATATTCGAAGCGGAAATTTCACTTATTAACATTCAATTATACCCTTTTGTACTCCATTATAAAATCTTATCCAATAATCGATAACATTACATTAGTTTCAAATAATTCCTAAAATATAGGCACGGTTTGCTTGGATAAGGTTCAATCTAAAAGCCTTTAAAGTCCATACAATTTTTCTCAAAATTTTCATTCTGTCATCATAACTAAATGATTTCTGCTTATAATGAAAATCTTCAATGGCAGAATTAGAAAGAGGAAACAAAAATGGTTTTGATGTCGTTCTAAAGGGTATCTATATTTGGAGTTGTAAAAAAAAAACAAAAAATAAAAAAAACCGGATTTTGAGTCATAGAAAATCGTTAAAGCCCAAAATTTCAGACTGATCTTAAAACATCCTGAAAATTTAAAAGTTTTTTTTTAAAGATACAAATTTTCGAATTTTGAAAAAATGTTGTCTGAAAACTTTAAATTAAAAATAAATTGAATAAAAATTGTTTTACATAACTTTGTTAAAAATTTGCAAAGAAAAATGGTTTCAAAGTTCAAAATTTTATATCTACAAAAAAAAAACGTGAAAATTTCAGGATTTTTTAAGAACAGTTGGAGGGATTGTATAAAAATAATGCGAGCCAAAAAATGTTATAAGTTTTTGCTTTTCCGGTTTTTCTGGAATTTCAAGATTCTACAAATATTTTTGTTATTAGATTTTTTTTTTAATTTCTTTCTTTATAGCCGTAGATATCAACTTTAAAACTAGACAACAACCATTTTCATAGCTACAGCAGTTGTTGAGGTAATCAAAAAATAAACTTGAAAAATCTTGGAAATTGTGATATTTAGAATTTTGTATAAGAAAAATTAAGGTTTTTCCTTTGGCAGAATTGCGTTATGATATAAGGAAAATTCTGACCAAAATTCCTCCAAATCAAAAATGGTCGATCCCAATAATTGCACTAAAAAATATAAGTTTTATGAAATTGTCTATTGGGAGATTTTTGGGGTAGCCAATGACTTTTAAAAAAATCATAAAATTTTTATAAAACTTAAATCTGAAGTAAGTTTTGGAAAATCTAAAATGGTGGATCTTATATGGCGCACAGTGTAAGATTTTACCCATCTAGCTGCTTTTAATTCTGTAACTCGAAAACTATTGAAGATAGATTAATGAAATTTTTCAGAAGGAATGTTATAAGATAGGCGCAGCTTTTTACAAAAAATTGGTAATTTAGAGTTACTGCTACGCCACCCTATTATATAACTGCAATTTTAAAACGGCAAAAACTGAAATATTTAACTAACTACAAAGGCTAAAATGCCCAAAATTGATATTTAGAATTTCCCTATAACAATGAATGATAAACTGACAAAAATGGACTTAAAAATAAATATTTTTTTTTTAAATTATGTACGTGGAAAATATTGATAAAAAATCAAGGTGGGTCAACGAAATTCCGTTACAAGTTCAATATTTCTTGCTCTATTTACAAAAGTGGGATACTATTGGAAAGGTTATGAATTAGGCTTTCTCTATTCAAAGCGGTAATACAAGAATTTGTCTCGGCCGAGATGAAATTCAAATAAATTACTCGAAGAAAATGAAATTCCTAGTAGGCCTGAAAAATGAAAATTTCATTAAAACCTGCACTTTCCAGCAGCTAAAATTGTGTTGTTTAAAGTCAAAGAGGAGTGGTAAATAAACTGAGATACAAACTTTATCGAATAGTGGCGGATAACGAGTTTGCGGGTCTAATGAAATTAATAAATTGCTAAAAATAAATCTAAATTAGCATCGTTTTACTTTAACATAAAATACTCAGTCCTAGTTTACTAAAATCCCAAAAATGTATATTCATTAAAAAGAACATACCTAAAAAAATAAGACCAAAATGGTATTTTAGCAATTGTTGCATAAATCACATAACGCCAACAAATTAAACATTGACATTCAGTTTCAAGTATACAATTTTAGATAATACTGCGCTCGGTAATCTTCCAAATCGATTCCCGTCCCGCCCTACACTTTGGTTTATATTTTGTAATTGTTATTGTTTCGTCTTTAGCAGGCATTTCTTAAAACATTGTTGACGTTGTTTTGAAATTGGGCGACATAAAATAATGTAATTAATATTTTCTAGAATGTGGAAATAATACACTGTGTGGCGGAAGAATACAAAAAAGTTACGGCAGACTTCGACACAGCAACAAATCTCTTGATTTCAAGCAAGAATGTAAATAAAACAGTTAACTGCCAAAAGCGCCTCAAATTGTCTCCAGGAAGCATAGCTTTACTCGCAGTTCCAAATCCCAAGTAGTCTTATCAACTGGATTCAGATGGCAGTTGTTCTTTCGAATCTGAAAATGAAGAGGAATCAGAGAACCAACATTGGTCAATTTGACATGGATTGGCCCAGTTATTACTCAGCACTCTCCAACTCAATTGAGAAGTATTGACTTGCGCGCTGTACGTTGAAACTAAACCGTCTGCGATTATAATAGTAGATATATAGATACCCACCACTTCTTCAAGGGTTCCCATATTAAATTCGTATTATCATTCGACTGTTTTTAAAGTAAACATTTTTGTTGAGTTTCGTATTAAAAAAAAAACCGTCGAAAGGCTTCAAGAGTGTAGACTTCATAAACTAAAATTAAAGTATAAGAACAAAGATGCATATGTTCGCAGTGAAATCGATATGGATATGCCAAGGTGTACATTTGCAAGTATGTACATTAGGCTGGTAAAAAAAAATACGTTAATTAAAGATTGTTTTATACCCAAAATAATTATACCCCTGTTTTTTATTTTTAAAACTAAAAAATATTTAGCGCTGTTTTTAGTTTTTTTTTTGTTTTGAAATCAAAAAGCTCAAAGTTTTCCATGCATTTTATGTGTATGGCGAAAATTTTTTTCGTAGAAATGGTAAAGAGTTCTTGAAAATCAACATATTTCGTAACTTAATTTTTATATGAAAAAATGCAATTGTTGTACTGATAAGAAATTGGTAGTATTAAAAATGGTAAAATACCGATTGGGTATTATTATCGGAAGTCTCCTGAAGATATACCAAGTATTCTAATCGAAAAATAATGATTTTCATAAATTCCTTACCCTTTCCATGAAAAATCTGTTTTTTTCTCATATAAATTAAATGGAAAACTTTGAGCGCTTTCATTTCGGATTTAAAAATGAAGAAAAACAGGGATATAATTTGTTTCGGTAAAGCAGGATTGTGTGGTGAGATGATTAAAATTCGGACTTAACTTTTTCCCCCACGTGCATTTTTGGACCACCCTAATGTACATACTCGTTTATAAATGTGCAAATATTTATAATCGGATACAGTTTTGGCAGTAAGAATTTGCTATTTTACTTTCTCTTTTACATTTTTCTGTATCAAAAAGTTCAATTTTTGTAATGGACACCTCACAGCTACATACATACATATGTAGGTATTTATTTACATATATTGTCCAATACCTAAATTATACATGTATGTCGACTTGCGCAAAAGTGTCTTTGGCATTGTGTGCCACTGCTCAGTAATTCCAATAATATGTAAGTTATTTTTGTGATATTTTTGTTTTGCTGCTGCTGGTTTTATACTCGTAAGAAGCCCCTCACACACACATCCAACTTGGATTGACATGGAAAATCATGGTTTCCATGGATGCAGCGCAATTTTGAGAAACTCTTCGATGTGGCATATAAAAACAAATAATTTTTAAGCAAAAAACAAAACCGACTTCAATTCTCATATAAATATTTAGGGATACCGTTAATTGTTCATGATCCAATGATTGGATCTAAACCAGATTAATATGGGACCAGCTCCGATACACTACCTTTCGATGCAAAAACAATTATCAAAATCTGTTGACGTGGTCCAAAGTTATGCGGTAACATAAATAAAACAAAAACAACGAGTAATTTTTAGCAAAAAAAACCGACTTAAAAAAATATATATATATATCTATATATTTCATGATCCAATGATCGGATCTAAACCAAATTAGTATGGGACCACCTCTGAGACACTACCTTTCCGTTGCAAAAATGCGGTAACATACTTAAAAAAAAAAAAAAAAGAATATTCCGACGAACTGATAACCTCCTCCTTTTTTGGAAGTCGGTTAAAAATATATTCCGCCGAACTGATAACCTCCTCCTTCTTTGGAAGTCGGTTAATAACCATAAAAGTGACTATTTTTAGTTCATGCAGAAACCAGATTTAATATAACTATTTTGTGGCATTGTCATTTCTCATTACTTGTTGTAGTTGCTCCATCATTGGTGGTATTATTTTTTACCAACGTCGTACACTCTTCTGTACTAATAAGTATGTAGATCAATGCAGAGAATTCGCTTGGAACAATCTAAAACCAACGAATTACATATTTTCGCAGGAATTCAATTTAACGGATTCATTTCAGCAGTTGTGCATAACTAGATCGGGTAGTATCGTAGAATAACTTCAAGTGAAGACACACCTAAAGCATGATTGCACAAATTCACAATATTCAGTAAATGAAAACCCTTTAAGTAAGCTTAAAAATTTGAGAAAATTAAGTATTTATTATACCAAGTTACATTTGAACTCAATTAACCCAAATCGCAACTGAGGCTGTCAGTTTATTTGACCCAAATATGTCAAATGGTTTCTACAAACTTCACACGCCTACACGGAAATTACCAAATTGTCTCGTTGGCATACACTCACAGCTTGGCAGTGGCTTTCAAAAATATTTATGTTATAATAATAATTTCATAGATTTTAGAATTAAATTAGAGCAAGCCATATTTGTGGATAGCAGAGAAGGCTGTAGGTAGGGCTGAGATATGTATGTACATATGTAGGTCGCTGAACTACGTACGTACTCGAACATGTGGGTACATAGCATGCACAATGAGTACATATCGCATCCAAAAACAAAAACAGTCACAACACAAAATATATCGCAAATGTTCAGCAGAGGCAAAAAACTGTTGATGCTGAGCAAGCGATAGTTTTTTTTTTCAGTTCAACACGGTAATGATGAAGAAGAAATTTTCGTGCGCATTAGAAAAACGGTGAGTGAACTATTTTATGATGAAAATTAAATTTTGAGTTGTGACTGTTTTTAACTTAGGGCACGATATGTATATGTACAATGGTGTAAATATATATGTATGTAAATAGTGAAGAAACATTTTACCATTTTTGGCTGTTTTCCTTTCGTTTATTTAATGTCTATTACAATTTTTTGCTTGAAAGTTTAGCTCGTAATCTAACAAAAAACATATAAGTCTAAATTTCCAACTATGTACAAAAATTAGCAAAATAAAAATCATAATTCTGAAATTTAACAAATCGTTAAAGCAAAAACTTCTAATTGATCTTAAAAGACTCTCAAATTTTCTGGGAGTTTTTTTTAAATATGAATTTTTGAACTCTGAAAAAAAAAAATTTTACAAGCTCTAAATTAAAAATAAATTAAAATTGAAAATTTCAGCATCCTTTAAGAGAAGTTGGAGGCACTGCATAAAAAAATTATTGCAACATTTTTTTTAAGTTTTTGCTTAGAATTATTTTTTTTTTGATTTGAAAATTTTGTAATTTTTTTCGGAAATTGTGGTGTTTAGAATTATGCATAACTTACGAAAAAAAATCTGTATTTTCCCTTGGTAGCACTGCGTTATGATAAAAGAAGATTTCGGACCAAAATTCAACGAAATCAAAAATGCTCGATCACAATCATTGCACTATGGGCAGCAGTTCGTTAAAAGTGGCGACAAAGATTCATCCAAATTTTAGGTAGCTAGGAAATATCATTGATTTTTGGCAATTTTTTTGTGGAAGTTGTTGCTTATTTTCTTCATACAAAAAATATGGTCGAACATACTGTTATGGAAAAAAGTGTGAATGAAAAATTTAAGGGGCTACAAAATTTAATACTAAAAAAATTAAAAAAAAGGTTAATTAAAATTTATGGAGCTACAAAATTTAATACTAAAAGTAAGTTTAAAAAAAACTTTATTAAAAATTTCGTCGCATTTTTATAAATGTTCTACAAAGTCTCTTTCCTATTTACAATATCGACACCGTATGTCTGTATATATCATATGCGTGCACATACAAAATGCTAAACAATGCACAATATGCCTGTATAGAGTTGCCATATACTTATATTCTACATGCCATTTAGTAATTTCTAAAGGAAGCAATTTTGCGTATAAAATCTTTTGATTTGAAGTACCGAAACTGACTTGACAGCCAAAAAATCACAGAATATGTATGTATAAATTGAATGTGATTTATGAAGGAGTGGTTGTAGTTTCGTCTTTCTAAATAGCATCTTTACTTAATAACAAAAACGAAAGAGAAAACAACAACAATAACCACTTTTACGTTGCAATCTGAATTGCGGGCCGATAGCAACAATTTGAAATTGCTGAAGCAGAGTGTGATCCGAAGATGTGGCAGCATGTCAGCAACATGAATTCATAACTTACAAGTTACATACTCGTACAAGCATAAGTACACAAATGAACGGAGACGTCAACAATAAGCTACAAATATATGTATGTACATACATCTCTATCTTCGGTTTGTTTTGAATGAGAAAAAAAAAATTAAAAAAAATCACGCATGAGATATCTGTCTTTGTCAAAAACATAAACGAATTTCGAAGGACGGAAGGATACTACGCACTGACATAGCTGATACGATATGACTACGACATGACATGGCATGCAGTGTGTATTTGTGCTACGGCATTTCTTACATCTACATTTCGGCTATTGGAAGGTGTTGTTCATGCGAAAGAGAAATTACTTGATTGCAGTCAAAATGATGAGCGTCGCATGGACGACAGACAAAGTGTAGACATCAATCAGGGCACAGATGAGATTGTTGGCATATTTTATGTACCTACAAGTACATGGAAATGTAAAGGATATCAACAGCACACTCCCAAACCTGCTTGCATAGATACAGATGACAGGGAGACTGCATACATATATGTATATATGTACATGCATATGTATGCCCAGTGTATAGTAATCGAAAAAAATAATCAGTAAAACAATCCTTTTCTCATTCGGAAATGCATTTTTCCCCCCAGGGCAATGTCCTAAGAAAAGTGGGGCATTTAATTTTGCATTACCTAGTATCTAAAAATGAATTCGATTTAATATGAAATTTTTGGAACTTTTTGGATACATATGAAGGCAGGAAACCGGTCTTAAATCTTCTAACTAACTCAGTTTTTTTTAGAAAACGAGTTTAAGAAGAAATTTGCTTTAATAATATTTTATTTGAATACAGAAACTATTTTTTGAAAGTTATTAAAATCGATCCCAAACCCCTACAAAAGTAATTTAATTTAATTTGATATACCCTATATTATAGGTATAGATACATATGTCCTTAAATGCTTGTGTAGCAGAATTTCCATTGCCAATCTGTGAACTTGTCACGAATATGTTTTTGTGTGACATTACACTGATTTATACTTAGTAACAATTGACAAGAGGTAGACAGACACCTATGCTATGGTATAAAACGTAAACGGCTATCTCTACGCCACAAGCACAAGCATGGGTGGATATGTATATGTACGTGCTTGCGTATGCGCTGATGTATACGCCTCCGTATCATGCATTGCGTTCAAGCGAGTAGTTATGTATGTAGCTACTCATGCCCAGATGTGCAGTTGGCTAAATCAGGAAGGAAATGTGCGTGAAAGACATGCTCAATGTTATTATGTATATGTACATTAGGGTGGTAAAAAAAGTAAAGTTGGAACTTTAATGCTATCACCCCCTAGGATTGTTCTACATCGAAAAAAATTATACCCCTGTTTTTTTTATTTTGAAATCAAAAAATATTTAGAGCTCGCTCAGAGCGCTCAAAGATTTCGAATGTGTTCGTAGAAATTGTATGGAATGGTTAGGTTGGGTTGAGTTGACGCCGCGAGCCGATTACGAAATTTTGAATGCAGCTAATTTCGATCCCTGAGAGCACAGTGTTTGTTCAGAAGGACGAGCCAAATTGCTTCCATATCAACCTCGCAAAGGTTGGACAGTCTAAAAGAAAGTGTGGAGATTCCACTTCATATACCTCTTGACAGCTGATACAAAAGGACCAGCCGAAATTCCTAGTCTCGCCGCATAAATGCCAATCGCACAATGGCATATCAGAACCCCCATCACTAGCCCTTGAGAGCTAACGTGTACAGAGAAACGTCTTTTTTTCCTTTTTTATGTCACAAAATGACCCGGTTTCCCTTAGCCTAATAGCAGTTCGCGCTGCGACAATTCTGTCTGCAATATTCGCCGGCGCCGTGTTCAACATACCTATGTTAAGCTCCAGTGTAAGTGTGGTTCCTAATGCTTTGCTAATTCCTGTCTTACAAGTGTAGCCTTTTCTAATGAGTTCCACGAGACAAGGGCTCCTTGAAACAATATAGCCTTACATCTGGTTTCCTAGAGCTAATGAATAACTCCCCTTTAGCAGTACAAGGTAACTGACACCTTTCCTACCTTTTCCTCAATGTTAGGTTTCTATGACAGCCGCCGTTAAGCGCCCACCTTGTTCAGGTAACCTTGAGCCAGATCAAAAACGGTGTATATAAATCATCCCTAACCAAAAGTTCCACATCATCTAGATAGGCGATCACCCGAGCGCCCACTTTTTCCAGTTCCACTAGAAGGTTGTTTACAACCGCAATACATAGCAGGGGACAGAGAACACCACTTTGTGGAGTGCTCCTATTGACTCTGTCCTGAGTGCAGACGCGTCACGAAGTAAGCTTATTAGGCTGGTTTCAACCCCCAAATTATGAATATACTTGACTATTGCCTCTCGAGTGACATTGTTGCAGGCCCCCTCGATATCGAAGAAGGCTCCAACTGCACAATTTTCATGCGTGAAGGGTTCCTCTGACCACTTTACCAATGTGTGCGGGGCGGTATTCACCGACCTTTTCTTGCAATAAGCATATTGAGCCCTTGACTGATAGTCACGACGAATCGCGTTTCTTATGTAGAAAGACTGATAAGCCTAAAATCCCTAGGGGAAACATGAGAGCCTTTTCCGGCCTTCGGGATGAACGCAACACTGAATACCCTTCAAGCCATGGGGATGTACCCGGTCCTCACGCAGTTCGCATAAATAGGATCCAACCAATTGCACGACACCTTCAGAGCCCTTTGCAGCTGCGCAGGTATGATGCCATCGGTCCCCGACGACTTTAATGGCTTGAACAGGACCTGGGGGAGATTCTGTAATCAGTTAGCGACAATTTTCGAACCGATATCGCACTTTTTGACGCAAAAACATTTATGTCAATCGTAAAAAAGTGCGATAACGATCCGAAAATTCTCGCTAACTGGTTACAGAATCTCCCTCCAGAAGTACAAAATATCGAAAAGAAGTACATTTGACTGTACTTCGAAATACGAAGTACAAGAGCGAAAAAGGAAGTACTGTACTTCCGAAAGTAGAACGGTTGGTCACATTACTCATACGCCACGTTGTACTTGAACATTTTCATATGACAATCATGTTTGAATATGTATGTATTTGTGTTTATGTACATACATATATGTATCTATAATAAGTTTAGTAGCATTCTTATGAAAAATAGGGCCGGTCTGGGGTGAGTCTTAAACGAACACCCTTTAGTAATGTATGTATATATTTCGGAACGAATTTCTGTCGTCCCTTGTCAAATTTGGTTTGTAGAAAAACCGGGTTTGGCATTTAGCCGTCTTTATTGTAATTTTTCGGCTACAAAAAGAGAGTACACAAAAAAGTAAAAGTTCTCTTAACTGATTACTTTGCTTAGCATACCTATTTTTTATCCGAAGTCATATCTTAGGCTATATTCATGGCGTTGCGTATTTCTCTACATGGTTACAGAGAAATTTACTATTGACTTTTGTTAAGAAGAAAAACGAAAAGGGGAGTTTGGTGCTTTCATACGAATGAAAAGAAAGCATCAGTCATAATTGCACTTCATGAGGAAGTATTTAGATCTTGCCTAGTAGTTGCTCGCACTGTATAAACTTAAATAAATACATGATATTTGTTAAATATCTTTCATTAAATTTCAGTTGTATCCACTGAGGAGGAGCGTGGTTTTAATGCATAAAAACCAACCAGGTTTAATGATTAGAAATGAGTTGATACACTATTTTAATGAAATAGAAAAAATACAGTCGTATAATATTCGTACGTCCAAAAAATACGCATGCAAGTTTTTGAAACTTTTCAGCTTTTTAAGGTAAATTAATATTTCTTAAATTAAGGATAACATCAGAATCAAATAAAAACCACGTTTTTATAAATAAATGGACGAAAATGTAGAAACTAGTTTTTCATAGATACATAGAGATGTGTTTATAAATTTTTATAATTGCGACTATGTATCAATGCTGCGAGCATACACCTTTACACATGAGATAAAAATAAAATGTCCATATTCGTTGGAAATTTTCAAACTTTCTACTTTTCATAGAGGAATGGCCAATATTATATACCAGCCTAAAATTCAGTTGCGCGAACTATCCGAGAATAGTTTATTTCCAATTCGATACATATCCAGTTTTACGTTCACATTTCACCAATCAATATACAAAATTGCATTGAAAACTTTTCTCGTCTATCATATTTTTCTAAAATTTTGAGTAAAAGATTTTTCTTTTTGCAAGCATACACGTTTTCAGTATCTCACATAGTTGTTCAACTTTATACGTACACATACACGTACATAAGCATGTATATGTGAACCCATTTCGTTAACTAAAAATATAAAGCCAACTACCAGAATTGCCACAAAACGAATGCCATATCAAATGTTAAGTGGACAGGACAACCCATTATATCGAATTGTGTAGTGCGAAATATAGAAAACTTATTTGTTTTGCCTTGGCAATGGTAACTATTTACATACATTTGTACATACGAACATAAGTACATATGTGCATTGGATTGAATGCTACGAGTATGCATTTCAGCCCAATTAGTACGCGTTCCATCCTTTTTCAATTTTAGCGACTGGTATTTTTAACATGTCAATATTCTAGCTATGCATCAGCACCTACCGTTTAAAATACTAATAACATCATACCAGTTGACGGGATAGTCTGCCAGTTCATCCACCGTGAAAGGCATAAGCATTTTATTTTGTTCGCGGCGCTCTAACAGCCGCAATGGTCGATAGCCCTCGGGTTTTTTTCTTTTTTAATGTATTTTTTTTAATAAAGGGGTTTTACTTTAATTTTTAAATTTAATTTTTTTTAAGAAAAAATATATACATATTTTTTTTTAATTCTTATGTTACAAGTATATACTATGTTTTTATTAACATAAGTTTTTCTCAAATGAAATTAGATTTTCATGTTGGTAGTTTATATTTAAATTGAAATAATTATATTAACTTTCATTAATTTAGTTTGAAAAATCTATATTAGCTCCAAACGGATTCGAACCTGCGATTTCAGAACCAGAACCGGTAGTCGTCATGCGACGCTTCAGCCGACATTTGTAAGAAATGCAATTAATTGCATTTTATTTTTGGCTTTGACAGTTCAAAGGAAGATGGCGCTGATCGTTTGAGTTGCTCAAAATTTTCGCTTTAGCTCATAATGGTGCTCTTCTTCTTTATTGGCGCTGCAGCCGTCTAACCGACTTGTTGGCAAGAGTGAATCACCATTGCATTTCAAGGCTGGCATTATTATTAGTGTTAATGCTGGTTCCCAAATAAACGAAGGCGTCTACTTTTTCCAACTTGTAACTGTCAACAGTGACGTGTGTGCCAAGACTCGTATGCTCTGAATAATTTTTTGATGACAAGAGATATTTCGTTTTGTCCTCGTTCACCACCAGACCCATTCGCTTTGCTTCTTTATCTAATTCCGAGAAGGCAGAACAGATATAGCCCTTGTTTTTACCGATAATATCGATGTCGTCTTCATACGCCAGCAATTGTATGCTCTTGTAAAGTATTGTACCCGAGCGATTCAGTTTTGCGGCTCTTATTATCTTCCCCAGCATCAGATTAAAGGGATCGCACGCAAGAGAGTAACCTCGTCTGAAATATCGATTGGCATCAAACGGCACGGAGAAGTCCTTCCCAATTCAGACGGAGCTGATGGTTCTCCTCAACGTCATTTTACACAGCCGCACAGTGGTCGGATAGGCAATGTTTTAGGGGGAAAAAACTGTAACTAATTAACCAGAATGGAGCCATTCTTATTCAGAAATGTCCAGCGAACTCAAAACTGATTAGTATTTTTAATAATATCTGCTGAGCAAGCCGTTAAGTCCATTTAATATTACGAATTCGAAACTTCAAATTGTAATAGTAATTGCTGGTTTGGTATTACTTCTTAAACATGGAAAATTATGATTTCATATGAAATATTGCATAATACGAATTTGTTGCCAGATTTTGAATACCCGGATTATTTGTCAAGATTTTTTTTTCAAAAAGGTATAACTAAATAGTAAGGCCGAGTTGGGTCTTCACTCCTTTACCAAAAAGTAGTGCAAGGGGTCCTTTAAGGATATACTAAAAGAAAAGCCGCGCATACTCACGCTAAAAAGAATGGCAGCTATTTTTATTTCACTAGACCAACTTTAGCAGCTGTTCCAAATAACATAAAGTGTATTATAATATTAAAGATTAATGTTATTAGTTCTTTATTTAGCATTATATGGTTCATAAGATGTGTCTTAAGAAAGCAGAAGTCAAATTTCAAAGATCCAATAACGAATTCAATATGACGTCCAAGAATTTAAAAAATTTAAGAATTTTCATGAAATTTGGTATGGTATTTGGTATTGGTTCTTAAGTTCGCTCATTACAAATTTCAAGCTAGTTTTTGAAGATTCGAAATGCAATATGGCGTCCGAGATTTTCAAAAATTCAAACCTGAATAACTTTATTTAAAAATGAGAAAACTGAGGTTTTGGTAATAACGAATTTCGTATAAAATAAAAAGAAAATCTTAAAAAACTGTGGGACGCAAATCAAATTGTTTGGGCTGAACATATAGCAGAGGGCCCCAACTATTCCTAATTTATAAATATAATTACTGTTTTTATTTCATAATTTGATCATAAATTCATTTTAGATATCGTCGGTGATACTGAAAAACATTCTATGGCGCTTATTACCACTGGAGCTTAATTGATCTGCTATCAGTATCTGATCGCTTCTGGCAATCATTGATCTTTATCAGCCAAAGGTAGAACGTTTTGTCATTCGTTTATTAGGGTGTAACGATTTGCAGATGCATTCCGGTACAAGTAAGATACACTCTAAGTGTCAAGGGTACTAATAGACATAGACCGTTTTGCAGTATCAGCGACGATATTTTAAATTTTTGCTTATGGCTTTATTTCACTTTCCCCATGGAAATAAAGCCATATGACTTATTTCTCAATGTGAAGTGAAATAAAGCCATATGGCGTTATTTCCTATGGCTTTATTGCACGCCGGCTTCGAACGGCGATTGTATTTTTTATGAGAAGCTGTTTTTCATGGCAGAACACACTCGGAGGTTTGCTATTGCCTGCCGGGAGCGACCGCTATTACCAACAACTATTTTTTGTTTTATTCTCTGATCTTGGTCGGAAACTGGGCTCGAAATCAGGCCCAGTTCGAAAAAAATTGGGAAATTTTTTATTACAGACAAAACTTGAATGATTTCTTTTCGAGGGCAAATACAAAGCCTAGGACGAACACGAAGGCGATTATAAAAACAAAGACGAGCTTGAAGGCGAAAGCGAATGCGAATGCAGAGACGAACACTTCGAGCGCGGATACCCACGAACGTGTAAGT
The DNA here is from genome assembly GCF_001687245.7 of Rhagoletis zephyria. Classification (NCBI taxonomy): domain Eukaryota; kingdom Metazoa; phylum Arthropoda; class Insecta; order Diptera; family Tephritidae; genus Rhagoletis; species Rhagoletis zephyria. The sequence continues at coordinate 42,036 of NW_016161644.1, forward strand.
AGCGTAGAAGTATGTAGAAACATATCAAGAGTGCTGCTGAGATAGAGAGAGAGAAGCAACGTCTACGTCACGATCATGCGGTGTTAACACGCAGATCCCATAAGATAGACCGTATCAGCTAACACGTTCTCCGTTTTTACGCCCGTGGGCAACTGCGCTTTAAGGCGTTCAAATACGCAGATGAAGTCGAAGACAAATACGACTGCCTTTACCATTATCATTACCATTACCCTTACAATTAACATTACTATTTATTTATTTATTAGCCGATGGTTAATAAGGGTCTGCTTCTCTGTTGCTATTTACTAATATTAAATATTTTGTATGTGTATTAATTTAATAAATTAAATTGAATAAAATCAGCAATCTAACTCTTTTTAATATTCGCACTTGAAACTATTATATACATACATACAAATTTATATAAAAAAATCAAAAGGTATTTACACAAGGCTTTTTAATTACCCAAAGCTTTAAGTGTGATTTCTTAGAATCAACAGCAAATAAAAAGAAATTACAAAAACAACCCTTTTGCCAAGGAAGTAAATAGTATGAGTATTCCAACAGCACTAGGTTCAATTACTCTTTTTTTTTTTTAACCAAACGGAACATTTATTTTTTTTTAAAAAGTTCTTCTTAACCACTTACTTCAGAATAGCTGCTCAGAAAGTGAAACTCTTTCCAAGCTTTTAATTTAACATTCATCAGTTGATTCCCCGGTCACCTACCACAACAATATAAACTTAATCGAAGCAACCAGACTCCGAGAATTTTCCACTTGAATCTGCATTTGACACTCAACTAGTTATGTATGTATGAATATAAATATACTGATTTCAGTGAATATATCCTCTTGGCAAAAATATACGATTGCCAGTGCGATGAGAGAGTTCTGACAAAATGATATGGAAAAACTTTTAGCAAATTAAATAATTGATTATCTGATGGCTGGGTGTAAAAAAAAAGAGCAACAAATATTAAAATAAGCAAAAGTAGATGCCAAGCTGATGATGAAAATGATGCAATTTGTATTTTTCCATCTACGCACTATTGAATGCTGCCTAAATTACTTGACCGAATTTCCTTGCTTACTCAATAATCGCAACAATTCATCATTTAAGCGCTGCTTGCAACCAAATGTAAACTCAAGTTAAATAAAATTACTTTTTAATTGAAGACTGCGATTGACTAACTGAGTAAATCTCTTTGAAAATTTATGATATTTACTTGTAACTGCTTGCCACATTTTACTTTCTTTCTGTCAACAAATAAGAGTTTAACAAGCCTCTTGTTTTTATCGAAAAGAAAGAAAAAAAATTTGTGATATTTTTGGTATTTTCCATTTCCGATTACTGAGCAGTTGTGGTGAATGCAAGTCTTTCAAAAGCAATTAGATAATACATATAAGTTGGAAATAGACATTCTAGCATTTGAAGTTTATTATTTTTCTTTTATGAAAATGTAGCTCGGTGTCTAACAAAAATCATTTAAGTCAAAATTTCAAACTTTTTACAAAAACGACCAAAATTCGACCACGTTTCATTAAAGTTTTGAGCTTTTAAATTATATTTCTTAAACAGATTCTGAGTACGCAGTTGTGTGGCCCGTTTAATTTTGCTAATTTTAAGTATCTAGGATCTACCAATGATTTTTGGTATTTTTTTTTTGTGGAAGGTCTTGCTCATTTTACCCATTCAAAAAAATTGTCGAGCATATTTTGTATGAAAATGCAAAAAATTAATGGTAAGTCCTGGCTACTTCAAGCTTGCACTCTACTAAAATTTAATGGCCTACAAAACTGCATACTAAAAAATCCAGAAAATCCGTTAAACAGTTTCCAACTTTGATGATTTGTTAAAATTCGTCAAATTTTTATAGATGTTCTACAAAGTTTAAAATTTTTACACGCATGTATTTGGGCAGCTGCTTGAAAAAACAATTAAGTCCGGGTCCTACGGATGCACTTAACATGATCCTGCAAACTCTGCAATGAGACACAAAGTGTCAGAATCAGAAAAAATCAGACTGCATACCTCCTTTACTAGTTGTCGAGAAAAACTTGCAGGTGAAGCTTCCTTCTGGATGGGATCGGAGTAGAGGTAGGGTAGATATCGAGACAAATTTTGCTGTTTGTTTCAAACAAAGTCACATATAAAGTGTCGCCAATTGCTAGTTTGTTTACTTTTAACATATTTTTGCTTCAATATTCTATTACTCTGAAGTTCACAGCTGCTTTTTCATAATTAAGCAAAACCAAAAATAAACAAACAAAAATTTATATATAGCGTCAGACGGCAATTGTTCCTAAAAATATGTATAAAACACAATTTGTGATAAGAAAATTGTCTAAATCTTTAAGAAATTTTAATCTCTAAAGACTTTTTTAACGTATCCTATAATCAATTAAGCTATAATTTTTTCTCTTTATGAACACCCCCGCCGTTACGTGCAACTAAAACATTAAACAATTCATATAAAAAGGGGAAGACAGCATTTACGTGCATACACATATCTACATACATACATAAATGTGCGTTAGAATTCATATGCATTTGCGATTGGTAATGACTTCAGCTGTCTATTTCCCATTTGATGTAGTGCACTTTTAGCAATTATCTCAGCTACGCAAAACAGCCCACTCGTACACACATAGACACGTACCCACAACATGTCTGCATAACGTTCACTGTTTTAGCTCCAGTTTTATTTCAGTTCAATCACTTTTACGCCAGTGACGCAAACTTGAAATTCCAGTATTTATGCGTTGTCGATGGAGTAATGAATGATTGCACGTCGCTACCTTGTGGCGAGTTTGTTATTTATGATTTTCTTTTTTGCTTAATATTTTTATTTACGGGAAAAGAGCAATACGTATTTGTGTACATATGTGTTGGTAAATGAAGATTGCTGGCAAAATGAGATGTGAATGCTGGCTCATGGAAATGGTTATGCTTTCCGTAATTACTCGTATCTATCTAGATATGTACATCTCTTTGCTAAGCTAGATGATGGTAGATTAAAGTTTTTGAAGAGTAACTTCTTTAGCGGCGGTTGGTTGGTTGGGAGTGAATTGGCAAATTCAACGGAAATTGCACACGGAAATGGTGCAACGGAAATGGTGCAACGGAAATGGTTGGGACGGAAACAAGTGCTTCTTGAATTTATGTTATTAATTTAACAAAAACTTGCTAATAAAGGGTTAAAGATTAAACACTTAGACCAATACAAGAATGAAAGTACAGGTGAGTAGGTACATAGATAAAGTAAAAGATAAAGGCATGGGGAAAAATAAAAACAAAAACAAAAATGCGTAAAGATAAAGGCAAAAATGAAGACCAAGGTAAATTAAACACTTTACTTATATAGGGGCAAAGGTGAAGGGAAACATGTAGATGAAGAAAATGATAAACATAAAGGTAAAAGTAGAGATAAATATAAAGAAAAAGATGAGGATGAGGATAACGCTAAAAGTAAAGATGGAGATAGAGGAAGAAAGATTAAAATAAAGGAAATTATAGAGAAAAGGATATAGATAGAGACACAGAGACTCAATCTGGGAGCTATTTTGGCATTTTACAGATTTTCGGGATTGTCGGGACTTATCGATATAATAAACGATATTTTTGTCGGTTTCGTTATCGATATTGTTTTCGATTATGTTATCGAGTATCTATCGATTTTGTTGTCGATATTTTTACCGATGTTATTATCGATATTTTTATCGATGTTTTTATCCATTTTGTTATAGATATATTTGTCGATATTTTTATCCATTTTCTTATCAATTTCGCTACCATTATTATAGATTTTGCAATCGAAATTTTTATCGTATTTGTCATCGATTTTATTATCGATTTTGTTATCGATTATTTATAGATTTTGTTATCGATTATAAATTTTTTTTATCGATTTTGTCATCGATTATTTATCGATTACTTATTAATTTTGTTAGCGATATTTTCACAGATTCTGTTATCGAAATTATTCTCGATTTGGTTATCGATATTTTTATCAATTTTCTACCGATTTTTCTACCAATATTAGCCATTATCGATTTTGCTGTCGAAATTTTTATCGAATTTGTTATCGATTTTGTTATCGATTATTTATCGATTTTGCTTTCGATATTTTTATCGATTTTGTTACCGATACTTTTATGGATTTTTGTTATCGATTTTGTCATCTATTATTTATCGATTATTTGTAAATTTTGTTAGCGATAATTTTATCGGTTTTGTTATCGATATTATATTCGATTTTGTTATCAATATTTTTTTCGGTTTTATAATCGGTTTTGCTACCAATATTATTATCGATTTTGCTATCGAAATTTTTATAGAATTTTTCATCGATTTTGTTATCGTTATTTTTATCGGTTTTATTATAGTTTTTTTTTTTTGATGGAACTACCGATTTTGTTAGCGATAGAGTATAAAGATAAAAATGAAGATAAAGGAAAACAGAAAAACGTAAATAAAAAATTTAACCTTAAGCAAAAGCAGCTGTATGAATGTACATATGTATGTATATTGGTTATGAGATAAAATAGATATGTAACGTAAGTTTCACTTCTCCAGTGTTGCCCAGGCGCCTCAGTCTTACAACATTTAATTGCATTTCAATTCTTTTCATTTTTATTTCATACATTTTTATAGCATTTTTCAGCGCTTATTTAATACTAATTTTAGTTTTTTAATTTCATTTATATTCGGTTTATTTCATCTTATCTGATTTAATTTTTTTTATTTTATTTTTTCATTTGACTTTAAAGCGAAAATCCAGTTATTTAATATCTCTTTCAGTGCAATCTTAGCGCCTTTAAAGCAATTGAGTGTAATTCACCTGTGGCAAGTTAAAATTAATTGGCAACAAATATGGAACCGCAAAAACGACTTAAAATTAAAAAAAAAAGAAAAATTGTCCATGGTAGCAACGAACCAAAATGATGGCGGCAAGAGCTCGCCAAAGACCAGTAATCGAAGTGCTTGAAGGCATAATTGCATACTGCGAATTAAGGAACAACGAATCGCTGAGTGGTAATTGTGGACTACTGGCGGTAAAAGACGCATCTGAAGACAATCGTATGTGCAGAAAATGAACGGAATGTGCATACATATATCACTCTTAACGTGATAGTGGTAATTATAAAAGAGAGCGTATGCATGGCTTATTTGTAATAAACACAGATACATATGTAATTAAAATAATTTCAACATAAATTGTTTTCAAATAATTGAGGCATTTGGGAAGTAAAAAGGAGAATGTTCGCATTTTTTTAAAATAAAGTGTTAGTTCCATTCTTGTAAATAAGTAATGGCTTATGTAGATAAGAAAATATGTAATTTATCGTTTCACTTAATTTTAGTGGTTGAATTTCAACCGCTGGCGAACACTAATTTAACTTAGTTCGACTTTTCAGGCAGGCGCTAAAAACTCTTCCCCTATAAGCCCGCCTCCCCCACTTAAAGTCGTCGAAAGAGGCTAAAGAAACACCTCACTGACTGCTCAGTCTCCACCGGTGATGCTATGCTTTTTAATACCTATGTACGTCCCTCTCTACCTTAGTACTTGGGGGCTTTTCAGAATAATAGTACAAACGCAAGCTCGCTCGCACAATGACATAAACGCAGCTTTATACTACAACTATATTTCCCGCGTCGTTTACATATCCTGCCTGTCATTTTTGCTGCCAACACTTTTCCCAAGCAGTCAACCCTTCCTTCCGCCATCAACGTGGAATACGCCTTTTTTCCTCGTTTATCTATTCGCCGCTAATACAAAAATATTTCCCTCGTCAAATATGCTTTTTTTTTTGTTCGTTTTTTATTATATGTACGCGTTTCCTTTATCAAGTTGTTGATGTTTTTACTTGCTGTATTTTTATGTTGTGCTGTTGTTGTGGTTGTTGTAACTTGTATTGTGCTGTCGTTTTGCGCGCCCAGCTGCTGCAGGAAATTAAAATCTGCTCTTCAGACAGCACAGCAAAAATGAACGCAAATACAATAGAAAAACAAGTAAAGAAGAATAAGTTCGGGCGAAACCGAATTTTTTTATACCCGGCGCAGGTCGTTCCAACTTTCTCTAAACTACCTAAAAGTATATATAACACATTTTTATTTATTGTTGAGATATTATTTTGAGTATTAACTTGGAGTAAATGAACGTCCTCAGTTATTGAAATATCAGAGTTTTCGTATAACCGAAAATTACCGTTATACGGTAAGCTGGTGCAATTTTAGTCCGATTTGAATAATTTTCAAATGAATTTCTTTCTTGTACTAAGTTTATTGAGTGCACCGAGTTTGTTAGAAATTGATAAATCGATTACCGAGAAACACATTAGTGGCGGCGCCACGCCCAAAATCCAAAAATGTATAATAATCTAATTTTCCGCGAAGTGGTTATTGTAATTATTGAATTTGAGTCAATTAGCTTCAGTGGTTACTGATTTATCGCAGTTTTCGTGTTTCTGTAAATTACCGTTATATGAGGAGGTGGGCGCGGCTTTTGGTTGATTTCAAAGATATTCAACAAATTTCTTAGATGGCTCCTAATCAAGGCTCGTACCGAGTTTGGTAAGAATTGGTGAAGCGGCTACTAAGATACAGTATTTCATCATAAGTGGGCGGCGTTACGCCCCTTTTTTCTAAAAATTTCATTATAATGTTATTTTGCACCGAAATTATACTTAGTATAATTTTCAACAATTTCGATCCAATATTTAGTTAAATAAATATCATAGTTTTTGGATTTTTGGGCTTAGCAGATCAAGGCCAGAGGTATTTAGAATTTTAGCAACCATCACAGGCCACTGGCCCATAGGCAAACATGCGGCAAAAATAGGTCTACCCCATAATATGATTTGCCGCAGCTGTCAACTAGAAGATAGCGAAGAAAGTGTCCAGCATTTCCTGTGTGAATGTCCAGGCCTTTCGAACATTAGACACAAGACGTTAGGGAAACATCTAATAGCTGAACTAACCGACCTATCAGGAGCTACCATTAGCGAAATCGGCAGATTCATTAGAGAGTCGAAATGGTTNCGCAGCGACTAGGAAGCACTGCAACCAAGCAACCGTTATATGAGAATTTGTTGAGATATCTCAATTTTTTCTCGAGTAATCGTGTACACTGACAGACGGACGGACGGACGGACGGACGGACAGACAGATATGGCTTAATCGACCTCTCTTTTCATTCTGATCATTTATGTATATATTTGTCTATATCTATCTTGATTCGTGTTGGCTGTTACAAACAACCGTTATGCGAACAAAGTTACAATACCCTCTGCACAACTGCGCTCGGGTATAAAAACAGCAAAACGGCAAGGGCAAAAATGATGTAAAGCTGTTGAGTGAAAAGCAAAATAAACAAATTAAAAAGAAAAAAAAAAAAACAATAATAATTTCAAAAGATGGCGATGCAGGATAGACGCAAACGTTGAAATTCACTTAATTCATTCAACCTGAATGAGGATGGCAAAAAGTAGATAAACTTTCGAAACGCCCCATTCACCACCTTAACCG